>NW_025728400.1:300000-600000 GCF_021461385.2 Schistocerca piceifrons
TGTTATTGACGAAGAGACACTGAAATTGCATCGGAATTAAATACAAAAGGCACAATGCCGACTTAAGGACAAGAAGACTGACTCTTCTTACTGACTATGATTTGAACCATTCCTGTGACACTGGTTATAGAGTCCGATGCTTCACTTCAGGTTTTTTGTATCCCTCTGACCTTCTTATTCACGATGAAACACAGAAAATACAACGAAATTAAATTCAAAAGGCATAACGCCGACTTAAGGACAAGAAGACTGACTCTTCTTACTGACTATGTTTTGAACCATTCCTGTGACACTAGTTCTAGATTCTGATGCTTCACTTCAGGTTTATTGTATCCCTTGGACCTTCTTATTGACGATGAAACACAGCAATTGCATCGGAATTAAATAGAAAAGTCACAATGCCGACTTAAGTACAAGAAGACTGTATCTTCTTACTGTCTATGTTTGAACCATTCCTGTGACACTAGTTATAGATTCCCTTGCTTCACTTGAGGTTTACTGTATACCTCTGACCTTCTTATTGTCGATGAAACACTGATATTGCTTCGGTATTAAATAGATTAGGCAAATATGCCGGCTTAAGTACAAGAAGACAACCTCTTCTCACTGACTATGTTTTGAACCATTCCTGTGACACTAGTTATAAATTCCGATGCTTCACTTCAGGTTTATTGTATCCCTCTGACATTCTTATTGACGATGATACACAGAAATTGCACCGGAATTAAATACAATAGGCACAAAGCCGACATAATTACAAGAAGACTGACTCTTCTTACTGTCTATGCTTTGAACCATTCGATTAACACTATTTATCGATTCCGATACTTCACTCCGGATTTACTGTATCCCTTGGACCTTCTTATTGACGTGAAACACTGAAATTGCATCGGAATTAAATACAAAAGCACAATGCCGACTTATGGACAAGAAGACTCACTCTTCTTACTGACTATGTTTTGAACCATTTCTGTGACACTAGTTATAGATTCCGATGCTTCACTTCAGGGTTACTGTATCCCTCTAACCTTCTTATTCACGATCAAACACAGAAATTGCATCGGAATTAATTACAAAAGGAACAATGCCGACTTAAGGACAAGAAGACTGACTCTTCTTACTATCAATGTTTTGAACCATTCCATTGACACTAGCTATAGATTCCGATGTTTCACTTCAGGTTTACTGTATCCCCTGGACCTTCTTGTTGACGATGAAACACAGAAATTGCAT
Organism: Schistocerca piceifrons; assembly: GCF_021461385.2. Classification (NCBI taxonomy): domain Eukaryota; kingdom Metazoa; phylum Arthropoda; class Insecta; order Orthoptera; family Acrididae; genus Schistocerca; species Schistocerca piceifrons. The sequence continues at coordinate 301,234 of NW_025728400.1, forward strand.
CGGAATTAAATACAAAAGGCACAATGCCCACTTAAGTACATGAAGTCTGACTCTTCTTACTGTCTATGCTTTGAACCATTCCATTGACCCTAGTTATAGATTCCGATGCTTCACTCCAGGTTTACTGTATCCCTTGGAACTTCTTATTGTCGATGAAACACTGAAATTGCATCGGTATTAAATAGATTAGGCAAATATGCCGACTTAAGTACAAGAAGACTGACTCTTCTTACTGACTATGTTTTGAACCATTCCTGTGACACTAGTTATAGATTCCGATGCTTCACATCAGGTTTACTGTATCCATTGGACCTTCTTATTGACGATGAAGCACAGAAATTGCATCGGAATTAAATACAAAAGGCACATTGCCGTCTTAAGTACATGAAGACTGACTCTTCTTACTGACTATGTTTTGAACTATTCCTGTGACACTAGTTATAGATTCCGATGCTTCACTTCAGGTTTACTGTATCCCTTGGAACTTCTTATTGACGATGAAACACAGAAATTGCATCGGAATTAATTACAAAAGGCACAATGCCGACTTAAGTACTTGAAGACTGACTTTTCTTACTGACTATGATTTTAAGCATTCCTGTGACACTAGTTACAGATTCCGATGCTACACTCCAGGTTTACTGTATCCCTTGGACCTTCTTCTTGACGATGAAACACAGAAATTTAATCGGAATTAAATACAAAAGGCACAATGCCGACTTAAGGACAAGAAGACTGACCATTCTTTCTGACTATGTTTTGAACCATTCCTCTGACACTAGTTACAGATTCCGATGCTTCACTTCAGGTTTACTGTATCCCTCTGACCTTCTTATTGACGATGAAACACAGAAATTGCATCGGAATTAAATACAAAAGGCACAATGCCGACTTAAGTACAAGAAGACTGTATCTTCTTACTGTCTATGTTTTGAAATATTCCTGTGACACTAGTTACTGATTCCGATGCTTCACTCCAGATTTACTGTATTACTTGGACCTTCTTATTGACGATGAAATACAGAAATAGCATCGGAATTAACTACAAAAGGCACAATGCCGACTTAAGGACAAGAAGACTGACTCTTCTTACTGACTATGTTTTGAACCATTCCTGTGACACTAGTTATAGATTCCGATGCTTGACTTCAAGTTTACAGTATCCCTTGGACTTTCTTATTGACGATGAAACACAGATATTGCATCGGAATTTAATACGAAAAGCACAATGCCGTCTCAAGTACAAGAAGACTGACTCTTCTTAATGTCAATGCTTTGAGCCATACCTGTGACACTAGTTATAGATTCCGATGCTTCACTTCAGGTTTACTGTATCCCTCTGACCTTCTTATTGTCGATCAAACACATAAATTGCATTGGAATTAAATACAAAATGCACAATGCCGACTTAAGAACTAGAAGACTGACTCTTCTTACTGACTACGCTTTGAACCATTTCTGTGACACTAGTTATAGATCCCGATGCTTCACGTCAGTGTTACTGTATCCCTCTGATCATCTTATTGACGATGAAACACAGAAATTGCATCGGAATCAAATACAAAAGGCACAATGCCGACTTAAGTACAAGAAGACTGACTCTTCTTACTGTCTATGTTTTGAACCATTCCTGTGACACTAGTTATAGATTCCGATGCTTCACGTAAGGTTTACTGTATCCCTTGGACCTTCTCATTGACGATGAAACACAGAAATTGCATCGGAATTAAATACAATAGGCACAATGCCGACTTAAGTACAAGAAGACTGACTCTTCCTACTGACTATGTTTTGAACCATTCCTGTGACACTAGTTTTAGAATCCGATGATTCACTTCATGTTTACTGTATCCCTCTGACCTTATTGACGATGAAACACAGATAGAGCACCGGAATTAAATACAAAAGGCACAATGCCGACTTAAGTACATGAAGACCGACTCTTCTTACTGACTATGTTTTGAACCATTCCTGTGACACTAGTTATAGGTTCCGATGCTTCACTCCAGGTTTACTGTATCCCTTGGACCTTCTTAATGACGATGAAACACAGAAAATGCATCGGAATTAAATACAAGCGGCATAATGCCGACTTAAGAACAAGAAGACTGACTCTTCTTACTGACTATGTTTTGAACCATTCCTGTGACACTAGTTATAGATTCCGATGCTTCACTTCAGGTTTACTGTATACCTCTGACCTTCTTATTGTCGATGAAGCACTGATATTGCTTCGGTATTAAAGAGATTAGGCAAATATGCCGACTTAAGTACAAGAAGACAACGTCTTCTTACTGACTATGTTTTGAACCATTCCTTTGACACTAGTTATAGATTCCGATGCTTCACTTCAGGTTTACTGTATCCCTTGGACCTTCTTATTGACGATGAAACACAGAAATTGCATCGGAATTAAATACACAAGGCACAATGCAGACTTAAGTACATGAAGACTGACTCTTCTTACTGACTATGTTTTGAACCATTCCTGTGACACTAGTTATAGATTCCGACGCTTCACTTCAGGTTTACTGTATCCCTCTGACCTTGTTATTGACGAAGAGACACTGAAATTGCTTCGGAATTAAATACAAAAGGCACAATGCCGACTTAAGGACAAGAAGACTGACTCTTCTTACTGACTATGATTTGAACCATTCCTGTGACACTGGTTATAGAGTCCGATGCTTCACTTCAGGTTTTTTGTATCCCTCTGACCTTCTTATTCACGATGAAACACAGAAATTACATCGGAATTAAATACAAAAGGCACAATGCCGACTTAAGGACAAGAAGGCTGACTCTTCTTACTGTCTATGTTTTGAACCATTCCATTGACACTAGTTATAGATTCCGATGCTTCACTTCAGGTTTACTGTATCCCTTGGACTTTCTTATTGACGATGAAACACAGAAATTGCATCGGAATTAAATACAAAAGGCACAATGCCGACTTAGGTACATGAAGACTGACTCTTCTTACTTTCTATGTTTTGAACCATTCCTGTGACACTAGTTATAGATTCCGATGCTACACTCCAGGTTTACTGTATCCCATGGACCTTCTTATTGACGATGAAACACAGAAATTGCTTCGGATTAAAATAGAAAAGGCACAATGCCGTTTTGAGGACAGGAAGACTGACTCTTCTTACTGACTGTGTTTTGAACCAATCCTGTGACACTAGTTATAGATTCCGATGATTCACTTCATGTTTACTGTATCATTTGGACCTTTTTATTGACGATGAAGTACAGAAATTACATCGGAATTAAATACAAAAGGCACAATGCCGACTTAAGTACAAAAAGACTGACTCTTGTTACTGACTATGTTTTGAACCATTCCTGTGACATTAGTTATAGATTCCGATGCTTCACTTCAGGTTCACTGTTTCCCTCTGACATTCTTATTGACGATGAAACACAGAAATTGCGTCGGAATCAAATAGCAAAGGCACAATGCCGACTTAAGTACAGGAAGCCTGACTCTTCTTACTGACTATGATTTGAACCATTCCTGTGACACTAGTTATAGATTCCGATGCTTTACTTCAGGTTCACTGTATCCCTTGGACCTTCTTATTGACGATGAAACACAGAAATTGCATCGGAATTAAATAGAAAGGTCACAATGCCGACTTAACTACATGAAGACCGACTCTTCTTACTGACTATGTTTTGAACCATTCCTGTGACACTAGTTATAGATTCCGATGCTTTACTTCAGGTTTACTGTATCCCTTGGACCTTCTTATTGACGATGAAACACAGAAATTGCATCGGAATTAAATAGAAAGGTCACAATGTCGACTTAAGTACAAGAAGACTGTATCTTCTTACAGTCTATGTTTTGAACCATTCCTGTGACACTAGTTATAGATTCCGATGCTTCACTCCAGGTTTACTGTATCGCTTGGACCTTCTTATTGACGATGAAACACAGAAAATGCATCGGAATTAAATACAAAAGGCATAATGCCGGCTTAAGGACATGAAGACTGACTCTTCTTACTGACTATGTTTTGAACCATTCCTGTGACACTAGTTATAGATTCCGATGCTTCACTTCAGGTTTACTGTATACCTCTGACCTTCTTGTTGTCGATGAAACACTGAAATTGCTTCGGTATTAAATAGATTAGGCAAATATGCCGACTTAAGGACAAGAAGACTACCTCTTCTTACTGACTATGTTTTGAACCATTCATGTGACACTAGTTATAGATTCCGATGCTTCACTCCAGGTTTACTGTATCCCTTATACCTTCTTATTGACGATGAAACACAGAAATTGCATCGGAATTAAATACAAAAGGCACAATGCCGACTTAAGTACATGAAGACTGACTCTTCTTACTGACTATGTTTTGAACCATTCCTGTGACACTAGTTATAGATTCCGATGCTTCACTTCAGGTTTATTGTATCCCTCTGACATTCTTATTGACGATGATACACAGAAATTGCACCGGAATTAAATACAATAGGCACGAACCGACATAATTACAAGAAGACTGACTCTTCTTACTGTCTATGCTTTGAACCATTCGATTAACACTATTTATCGATTCCGATACTTCACTCCAGGTTTACTGTATCCCTTGGACCTTCTTATTGACGTGAAACACTGAAAGTGCATCGGAATTAAATACAAAAGCACAATGCCGACTTATGGACAAGAAGACTCACTCTTCTTACTGACTATGTTTTGAACCATTTCTGTGACACTAGTTATAGATTCCGATGCTTCACTTCAGGGTTACTGTATCCCTCTAACCTTCTTATTCACGATGAAACACAGAAATTGCATCGGAATTAATTACAAAAGGAACAATGCCGACTTAAGGACAAGAAGACTGACTCTTCTTACTATCAATGTTTTGAACCATTCCATTGACACTAGTTATAGATTCCGATGTTTCACTTCAGGTTTACTGTATCCCCTGGACCTTCTTGTTGACGATGAAACACAGAAATTGCATCGGAATTAAATACAAAAGGCACAATGCCCACTTAAGTACATGAAGTCTGACTCTTCTTACTGTCTATGCTTTGAACCATTCCATTGACTCTAGTTATAGATTCCGATGCTTCACTCCAGGTTTACTGTATCCCTTGGAACTTCTTATTGTCGATGAAACACTGAAATTGCATCGGTATTAAATAGATTAGGCAAATATGCCGACTTAAGTACAAGAAGACTGACTCTTCTTACTGACTATGTTTTGAACCATTCCTGTGACACTAGTTATAGATTCCGATGCTTCACGTAAGGTTTACTGTATCCCTTGGACCTTCTCATTGACGATGAAACACAGAAATTGCATCGGAATTAAATACAATAGGCACAATGCCGACTTAAGTACAAGAAGACTGACTCTTCCTACTGACTATGTTTTGAACCATTCCTGTGACACTAGTTTTAGAATCCGATGATTCACTTCATGTTTACTGTATCCCTCTGACCTTATTGACGATGACACACAGATAGAGCACCGCAATTAAATACAAAAGGCACAATGCCGACTTAAGTACATGAAGACCGACTCTTCTTACTGACTATGTTTTGAACCATTCCTGTGACACTAGTTATAGGTTCCGATGATTCACTCCAGGTTTACTGTATCCCTTGGACCTTCTTAGTGACGATGAAACACAGAAAATGCATCGGAATTAAATACAAGCGGCATAATGCCGACTTAAGAACAAGAAGACTGACTCTTCTTACTGACTATGTTTTGAACCATTCCTGTGACACTAGTTATAGATTCCGATGCTTCACTTCAGGTTTACTGTATACCTCTGACCTTCTTATTGTCGATGAAACACTGATATTGCTTCGGTATTAAAGAGATTAGGCAAATATGCCGACTTAAGTACAAGAAGACAACGTCTTCTTACTGACTATGTTTTGAACCATTCCTTTGACACTAGTTATAGATTCCGATGCTTCACTTCAGGTTTACTGTATCCCTTGGACCTTCTTATTGACGATGAAACACAGAAATTGCATCGGAATTAAATACAAAAGGCACAATGCAGACTTAAGTACATGAAGACTGACTCTTCTTACTGACTATGTTTTGAACCATTCCTGTGACACTAGTTATAGATTCCGACGCTTCACTTCAGGTTTACTGTATCCCTCTGACCTTGTTATTGACGAAGAGACACTGAAATTGCGTCGGAATTAAATAAAAAAAGGCACAATGCCGACTTAAGGACAAGAAGACTGACTCTGCTTACTGACTATGATTTGAACCATTCCTGTGACACTGGTTATAGAGTCCGATGCTTCACTTCAGGTTTTCTGTATCCCTCTGACCTTCTTATTCACGATGAAACACAGAAATTACATCGGAATTAAATACAAAAGGCACAATGCCGACTTAAGGACAAGAAGGCTGACTCTTCTTACTGTGAATGATTTGAACCATTCCATTGACACTAGTTATAGATTCCGATGCTTCACTTCAGGTTTACTGTATCCCTTGGACTTTCTTATTGACGATGAAACACAGAAATTGCATCGGAATTAAATACAAAAGGCACAATGCCGACTTAGGTACATGAAGACTGACTCTTCTTACTTTCTATGTTTTGAACCATTCCTGTGACACTAGTTATAGATTCCGATGCTACACTCCAGGTTTACTGTATCCCATGGACCTTCTTATGACGATGAAACACAGAAATTGCTTCGGATTAAAATAGAAAAGGCACAATGCCGTTTTGAGGACAAGAAGACTGACTCTTCTTACTGACTGTGTTTTGAACCAATCCTGTGACACTAGTTATAGATTCCGATGATTCACTTCAGGTTTACTGTATCATTTGGACCTTTTTATTGACGATGAAGTACAGAAATTACATCGGAATTAAATACAAAAGGCACAATGCCGACTTAAGTACAAAAAGACTGACTCTTGTTACTGACTATGTTTTGAACCATTCCTGTGACATTAGTTATAGATTCCGATGCTTCACTTCAGGTTCACTGTTTCCCTCTGACATTCTTATTGACGATGAAACACAGAAATTGCATCGGAATCAAATAGCAAAGGCACAATGCCGACTTAAGTACAGGAAGCCTGACTCTTCTTACTGACTATGATTTGAACCATTCCTGTGACACTAGTTATAGATTCCGATGCTTTACTTCAGGTTTACTGTATCCCTTGGACCTTCTTATTGACGATGAAACACAGAAATTGCATCGGAATTAAATAGAAAGGTCACAATGCCGACTTAACTACATGAAGACCGACTCTTCTTACTGACTATGTTTTGAACCATTCCTGTGACACTAGTTATAGATTCCGATGCTTTACTTCAGGTTTACTGTATCCCTTGGACCTTCTTATTGACGATGAAACACAGAAATTGCATCGGAATTAAATAGAAAGGTCACAATGTCGACTTAAGTACAAGAAGACTGTATCTTCTTACAGTCTATGTTTTGAACCATTCCTGTGACACTAGTTATAGATTCCGATGCTTCACTCCAGGTTTACTGTATCCCTTGGACCTTCTTATTGACGATGAAACACAGAAAATGCATCGGAATTAAATACAAAAGGCATAATGCCGACTTAAGGACATGAAGACTGACTCTTCTTACTGACTATGTTTTGAACCATTCCTGTGACACTAGTTATAGATTCCGATGCTTCACTTCAGGTTTACTGTATACCTCTGACCTTCTTATTGTCGATGAAACACTGAAATTGCTTCGGTATTAAATAGATTAGGCAAATATGCCGACTTAAGAACAAGAAGACTACCTCTTCTTACTGACTATGTTTTGAACCATTCATGTGACACTAGTTATAGATTCCGATGCTTCACTCCAGGTTTACTGTATCCCTTATACCTTCTTATTGACGATGAAACACAGAAATTGCATCGGAATTAAATACAAAAGGCACAATGCCGACTTAAGTACACGAAGACTGACTCTTCTTACTGACTATGTTTTGAACCATTCCTGTGACACTAGTTATAGATTCCGATGCTTCACTTCAGGTTTATTGTATCCCTCTGACATTCTTATTGACGATGATACACAGAAATTGCACCGGAATTAAATACAATAGGCACGAACCGACATAATTACAAGAAGACTGACTCTTCTTACTGTCTATGCTTTGAACCATTCGATTAACACTATTTATCGATTCCGATACTTCACTCCAGGTTTACTGTATCCCTTGGACCTTCTTATTGACGTGAAACACTGAAAGTGCATCGGAATTAAATACAAAAGCACAATGCCGACTTATGGACAAGAAGACTCACTCTTCTTACTGACTATGTTTTGAACCATTTCTGTGACACTAGTTATAGATTCCGATGCTTCACTTCAGGGTTACTGTATCCCTCTAACCTTCTTATTCACGATGAAACACAGAAATTGCATCGGAATTAATTACAAAAGGAACAATGCCGACTTAAGGACAAGAAGACTGACTCTTCTTACTATCAATGTTTTGAACCATTCCATTGACACTAGTTATAGATTCCGATGTTTCACTTCAGGTTTACTGTATCCCCTGGACCTTCTTGTTGACGATGAAACACAGAAATTGCATCGGAATTAAATACAAAAGGCACAATGCCCACTTAAGTACATGAAGTCTGACTCTTCTTACTGTCTATGCTTTGAACCATTCCATTGACTCTAGTTATAGATTCCGATGCTTCACTCCAGGTTTACTGTATCCCTTGGAACTTCTTATTGTCGATGAAACACTGAAATTGCATCGGTATTAAATAGATTAGGCAAATATGCCGACTTAAGTACAAGAAGACTGACTCTTCTTACTGACTATGTTTTGAACCATTCCTGTGACACTAGTTATAGATTCCGATGCTTCACGTAAGGTTTACTGTATCCCTTGGACCTTCTCATTGACGATGAAACACAGAAATTGCATCGGAATTAAATACAATAGGCACAATGCCGACTTAAGTACAAGAAGACTGACTCTTCCTACTGACTATGTTTTGAACCATTCCTGTGACACTAGTTTTAGAATCCGATGATTCACTTCATGTTTACTGTATCCCTCTGACCTTATTGACGATGACACACAGATAGAGCACCGCAATTAAATACAAAAGGCACAATGCCGACTTAAGTACATGAAGACCGACTCTTCTTACTGACTATGTTTTGAACCATTCCTGTGACACTAGTTATAGGTTCCGATGATTCACTCCAGGTTTACTGTATCCCTTGGACCTTCTTAGTGACGATGAAACACAGAAAATGCATCGGAATTAAATACAAGCGGCATAATGCCGACTTAAGAACAAGAAGACTGACTCTTCTTACTGACTATGTTTTGAACCATTCCTGTGACACTAGTTATAGATTCCGATGCTTCACTTCAGGTTTACTGTATACCTCTGACCTTCTTATTGTCGATGAAACACTGATATTGCTTCGGTATTAAAGAGATTAGGCAAATATGCCGACTTAAGTACAAGAAGACAACGTCTTCTTACTGACTATGTTTTGAACCATTCCTTTGACACTAGTTATAGATTCCGATGCTTCACTTCAGGTTTACTGTATCCCTTGGACCTTCTTATTGACGATGAAACACAGAAATTGCATCGGAATTAAATACAAAAGGCACAATGCAGACTTAAGTACATGAAGACTGACTCTTCTTACTGACTATGTTTTGAACCATTCCTGTGACACTAGTTATAGATTCCGACGCTTCACTTCAGGTTTACTGTATCCCTCTGACCTTGTTATTGACGAAGAGACACTGAAATTGCGTCGGAATTAAATACAAAAGGCACAATGCCGACTTAAGGACAAGAAGACTGACTCTGCTTACTGACTATGATTTGAACCATTCCTGTGACACTGGTTATAGAGTCCGATGCTTCACTTCAGGTTTTTTGTATCCCTCTGACCTTCTTATTCACGATGAAACACAGAAATTACATCGGAATTAAATACAAAAGGCACAATGCCGACTTAAGGACAAGAAGGCTGACTCTTCTTACTGTGAATGTTTTGAACCATTCCATTGACACTAGTTATAGATTCCGATGCTTCACTTCAGGTTTACTGTATCCCTTGGACTTTCTTATTGACGATGAAACACAGAAATTGCATCGGAATTAAATACAAAAGGCAGAATGCCGACTTAGGTACATGAAGACTGACTCTTCTTACTTTCTATGTTTTGAACCATTCCTGTGACACTAGTTATAGATTCCGATGCTACACTCCAGGTTTACTGTATCCCATGGACCTTCTTATGACGATGAAACACAGAAATTGCTTCGGATTAAAATAGAAACGGCACAATGCCGTTTTGAGGACAAGAAGACTGACTCTTCTTACTGACTGTGTTTTGAACCAATCCTGTGACACTAGTTATAGATTCCGATGATTCACTTCAGGTTTACTGTATCATTTGGACCTTTTTATTGACGATGAAGTACAGAAATTACATCGGAATTAAATACAAAAGGCACAATGCCGACTTAAGTACAAAAAGACTGACTCTTGTTACTGACTATGTTTTGAACCATTCCTGTGACATTAGTTATAGATTCCGATGCTTCACTTCAGGTTCACTGTTTCCCTCTGACATTCTTATTGACGATGAAACACAGAAATTGCATCGGAATCAAATAGCAAAGGCACAATGCCGACTTAAGTACAGGAAGCCTGACTCTTCTTACTGACTATGATTTGAACCATTCCTGTGACACTAGTTATAGATTCCGATGCTTTACTTCAGGTTTACTGTATCCCTTGGACCTTCTTATTGACGATGAAACACAGAAATTGCATCGGAATTAAATAGAAAGGTCACAATGCCGACTTAACTACATGAAGACCGACTCTTCTTACTGACTATGTTTTGAACCATTCCTGTGACACTAGTTATAGATTCCGATGCTTTACTTCAGGTTTACTGTATCCCTTGGACCTTCTTATTGACGATGAAACACAGAAATTGCATCGGAATTAAATAGAAAGGTCACAATGTCGACTTAAGTACAAGAAGACTGTATCTTCTTACAGTCTATGTTTTGAACCATTCCTGTGACACTAGTTATAGATTCCGATGCTTCACTCCAGGTTTACTGTATCCCTTGGACCTTCTTATTGACGATGAAACACAGAAAATGCATCGGAATTAAATACAAAAGGCATAATGCCGACTTAAGGACATGAAGACTGACTCTTCTTACTGACTATGTTTTGAACCATTCCTGTGACACTAGTTATAGATTCCGATGCTTCACTTCAGGTTTACTGTATACCTCTGACCTTCTTATTGTCGATGAAACACTGAAATTGCTTCGGTATTAAATAGATTAGGCAAATATGCCGACTTAAGAACAAGAAGACTACCTCTTCTTACTGACTATGTTTTGAACCATTCATGTGACACTAGTTATAGATTCCGATGCTTCACTCCAGGTTTACTGTATCCCTTATACTATCTTATTGACGATGAAACACAGAAATTGCATCGGAATTAAATACAAAAGGCACAATGCCGACTAAAGTACATGAAGACTGACTCTTCTTACTGACTATGTTTTGAACCATTCCTGTGACACTAGTTATAGATTCCGATGCTTCACTTCAGGTTTATTGTATCCCTCTGACATTCTTATTGACGATGATACACAGAAATTGCACCGGAATTAAATACAATAGGCACAAACCGACATAATTACAAGAAGACTGACTCTTCTTACTGTCTATGCTTTGAACCATTCGATTAACACTATTTATCGATTCCGATACTTCACTCCAGGTTTACTGTATCCCTTGGACCTTCTTATTGACGTGAAACACAGAAATTGCATCGGAATTAAATACAAAAGGCACAATGCCGACTTAAGTACATGAAGACTGACTCTTCTTACTGACTATGTTTTGAACCATTCCTGTGACACTAGTTATAGATTCCGATGCTTCACTTCAGGTTTATTGTATCCCTCTAACCTTCTTATTCACGATGAAACACAGAAATTGCATCGGAATTAATTACAAAAGGAACAATGCCGACTTAAGGACAAGAAGACTGACTCTTCTTAATATCAATGTTTTGAACCATTCCATTGACACTAGTTATAGATTCCGATTTTTCACTTCAGGTTTACTGTATCCCCTGGACCTTCTTGTTGACGATGAAACACAGAAATTGCATCGGAATTAAATACAAAAGGCACAATGCCCACTTAAGTACATGAAGTCTGACTCTTCTTACTGTCTATGCTTTGAACCATTCCATTGACTCTAGTTATAGATTCCGATGCTACACTCCAGGTTTACTGTATCCCTTGGAACTTCTTATTGTCGATGAATTACTGAAATTGCATCGGTATTAAATAGATTAGGCAAATATGCCGACTTAAGTACAAGAAGACTGACTCTTCTTACTGACTATGTCTTGAACCATTCCTGTGACACTAGTTATAGATTCCGATGCTTCACATCAGGTTTACTGTATCCATTGGACCTTCTTATTGACGATGAAGCACAGAAATTGCATCGGAATTAAATACAAAAGGCACATTGCCGTCTTAATTACATGAAGACTGACTCTTCTTACTGACTATGTTTTGAACTATTCCTGTGACACTAGTTATAGATTCCGATGCTTCACTTCAGGTTTACTGTATCCCTTGGAACTTCTTATTGACGATGAAACACAGAAATTGCATCGGAATTAATTACAAAAGGCACAATGCCGACTTAAGTACTTGAAGACTGACTTTTCTTACTGACTATGTTTTCAAGCATTCCTGTGACACTAGTTACAGATTACGATGCTACACTCCAGGTTTACTGTATCCCTTGGACCTTCTTCTTGACGATGAAACACAGAAATTTAATCGGAATTAAATACAAAAGGCACAATGCCGACTTAAGGACAAGAAGACTGACCATTCTTTCTGACTATGTTTTGAACCATTCCTCTGACACTAGTTATAGATTCCGATGCTTCACTTCAGGTTTACTGTATCCCTCTGACCTTCTTATTGACGATGAAACACAGAAATTGCATCGGAATTAAATACAAAAGGCACAATGCCGACTTAAGTACAAGAAGACTGCATCTTCTTACTGCCTATGTTTTGAAATATTCCTGTGACACTAGTTACTGATTCCGATGCTTCACTCCAAATTTACTGTATTACTTGGACCTTCTTATTGACGATGAAATACAGAAATAGCATCGGAATTAACTATAAAAGGCACAATGCCGACTTAAGGACAAGAAGACTGACTCTTCTTACTGACTATGTTTTGAACCATTCCTGTGACACTAGTTATAGATTCCGATGCTTGACTTCAAGTTTACAGTATCCCTTGGACTTTCTTATTGACGATGAAACACAGATATTGCATCGGAATTTCATACGAAAAGCACAATGTCGTCTCAAGTACAAGAAGACTGACTCTTCTTAATGTCAATGCTTTGAGCCATACCTGTGACACTAGTTATAGATTCCGATGCTTCACTTCAGGTTTACTGTATCCCTCTGACCTTCTTATTGTCGATCAAACACATAAATTGCATTGGAATTAAATACAAAATGCACAATGCCGACTTAAGAACTAGAAGACTGACTCTTCTTACTGACTACGCTTTGAACCATTTCTGTGACACTAGTTATAGATCCCGAAGCTTCACTTCAGTGTTACTGTATCCCTCTGATCATCTTATTGACGATGAAACACAGAATTTGCATCGGAATCAAATACAAAAGGCACAATGCCGACTTAAGTACAAGAAGACTGACTCTTCTTACTGTCTATGTTTTGAACCGTTCCTGTTACACTAGTTATAGATTCCGAGTCTTCACGTAAGGTTTACTGTATCCCTTGGACCTTCTCATTGACGATGAAACACAGAAATTGCATCGGAATTAAATACAATAGGCACAATGCCGACTTAAGTACAAGAAGACTGACTCTTCCTACTGACTATGTTTTGAACCATTCCTGTGACACTAGTTTTAGAATCCGATGATTCACTTCATGTTTACTGTATCCCTCTGACCTTATTGACGATGAAACACAGATAGAGCACCGGAATTAAATACAAAAGGCACAATGCCGACTTAAGTTCATGAAGACCGACTCTTCTTACTGACTATGTTTTGAACCATTCCTGTGACACTAGTTATAGGTTCCGATGCTTCACTCCAGGTTTACTGTATCCCTTGGACCTTCTTATTGACGATGAAACACAGAAAATGCATCGGAATTAAATACAAGCGGCATAATGCCGACTTAAGAACAAGAAGACTGACTCTTCTTACTGACTATGTTTTGAACCATTCCTGTGACACTAGTTATAGATTCCGATGCTTCACTTCAGGTTTACTGTATACCTCTGACCTTCTTATTGTCGATGAAACACTGATATTGCTTCGGTATTAAAGAGATTAGGCAAATATGCCGACTTAAGTACAAGAAGACAACGTCTTCTTACTGACTATGTTTTGAACCATTCCTTTGACACTAGTTATAGATTCCGATGCTTCACTTCAGGTTTACTGTATCCCTTGGACCTTCTTATTGACGATGAAACACAGAAATTGCATCGGAATTAAATACAAAAGGCACAATGCAGACTTCAGTACATGAAGACTGACTCTTCTTACTGACTATGTTTTGAACCATTTCTGTGACACTAGTTATAGATTCCGATGCTTCACTTCAGTGTTACTGTATCCCTCTGATCATCTTATTGACGATGAAACACAGAAATTGCATCGGAATCAAATACAAAAGGCACAATGCCGACTTAAGTACAAGAAGACTGACTCTTCTTACTGTCTATGTTTTGAACCATTCCTGTGGCACTAGTTATAGATTCCGATGCTTCACGTAAGGTTTACTGTATCCCTTGGTCCCTCTCATTGACGATGAAACACAGAAATTGCATCGGAATTAAATACAATAGGCACAATGCCGACTTAAGTACAAGAAGACTGACTCTTCCTACTGACTATGTTTTGAACCATTCCTGTGACACTAGTTTCAGAATCCGATGATTCACTTCATGTTTACTGTATCCCTCTGACCTTATTGACGATGAAACACAGATAGAGCACCGGAATTAAATACAAAAGGCACAATGCCGACTTAAGTACATGAAGACCGACTCTTCTTACTGACTATGTTTTGAACCATTCCTGTGACACTAGTTATAGGTTCCGATGCTTCACTCCAGGTTTACTGTATCCCTTGGACCTTCTTATTGACGATGAAACACAGAAAATGCATCGGAATTAAATACAAGCGGCATAATGCCGACTTAAGAACAAGAAGACTGACTCTTCTTACTGACTGTGTTTTGAACCATTCCTGTGACACTAGTTATAGATTCCGATGCTTCACTTCAGGTTTACTGTATACTTCTGACCTTCTTATTGTCGATGAAACACTGATATTGCTTCGGTATTAAAGAGATTAGGCAAATATGCCGACTTAAGTACAAGAAGACAACGTCTTCTTACTGACTATGTTTTGAACCATTCCTTTGACACTAGTTATAGATTCCGATGCTTCACTTCAGGTTTACTGTATCCCTTGGACCTTCTTATTGACGATGAAACACAGAAATTGCATCGGAATTAAATACAAAAGGCACAATGCAGACTTAAGTACATGAAGACTGACTCTTCTTACTGACTATGTTTTGAACCATTCCTGTGACACTAGTTATAGATTCCGACGCTTCACTTCAGGTTTACTGTATCCCTCTGACCTTGTTATTGACGAAGAGACACTGAAATTGCATCGGAATTAAATACAAAAGGCACAATGCCGACTTAAGGACAAGAAGACTGACTCTTCTTACTGACTATGATTTGAACCATTCCTGTGACACTGGTTATAGAGTCCGATGCTTCACTTCAGGTTTTTTGTATCCCTCTGATCTTCTTATTCACGATGAAACACAGAAATTACATCGGAATTAAATACAAAAGGCACAATGCCGACTTAAGGACAAGAAGACTGACTCTTCTTACTGTCTATGCTTTGAACCATTCCATTGACACTAGTTATAGATTCCGATGCTTCACTTCAGGTTTACTGTATCCCTTGGACTTTCTTATTGACGATGAAACACAGAAATTGCATCGGAATTAAATACAAAAGGCACAATGCCGACTTAGGTACATGAAGACTGACTCTTCTTACTTTCTATGTTTTGAACCATTCCTGTGACACTAGTTATAGATTCCGATGCTACACTCCAGGTTTACTGTATCCCATGGACCTTCTTATTGACGATGAAACACAGAAATTGCTTCGGATTAAAATAGAAAAGGCACAATGCCGTTTTGAGGACAAGAAGACTGACTCTTCTTACTGACTGTGTTTTGAACCAATCCCGTGACACTAGTTATAGATTCCGATGATTCACTTCAGGTTTACTGTATCATTTGGACCTTTTTATTGACGATGAAGTACAGAAATTACATCGGATTTAAATACAAAAGGCACAATGCCGACTTAAGTACAAAAAGACTGACTCATGTTACTGACTATGTTTTGAACCATTCCTGTGACATTAGTTATAGATTCCGATGCTTCACTTCAGGTTCACTGTTTCCCTCTGACATTCTTATTGACGATGAAACACAGAAATTGCATCGGAATCAAATAGCAAAGGCACAATGCCGACTTAAGTACAGGAAGCCTGACTCTTCTTACTGACTATGATTTGAACCACTCTTGTGACACTAGTTATAGATTCCGATGCTTTACTTCAGGTTTACTGTATCCCTTGGACCTTCTTATTGACGATGAAACACAGAAATTGCATCGGAATTAAATAGAAAGGTCACAATGCCGACTTAACTACATGAAGACCGACTCTTCTTACTGACTATGTTTTGAACCATTCCTGTGACACTAGTTATAGATTCCGATGCTTTACTTCAGGTTTACTGTATCCCTTGGACCTTCTTATTGACGATGAAACACAGAAATTGCATCGGAATTAAATAGAAAGGTCACAATGTCGACTTAAGTACAAGAAGACTGTATCTTCTTACAGTCTATGTTTTGAACCATTCCTGTGACACTAGTTATAGATTCCGATGCTTCACTCCAGGTTTACTGTATCCCTTGGACCTTCTTATTGACGATGAAACACAGAAAATGCATCGGAATTAAATACAAAAGGCATAATGCCGACTTAAGGACATGAAGACTGACTCTTCTTACTGACTATGTTTTGAACCATTCCTGTGACACTAGTTATAGATTCCGATGCTTCACTTCAGGTTTACTGTATACCTCTGACCTTCTTATTGTCGATGAAACACTGAAATTGCTTCGGTATTAAATAGATTAGGCAAATATGCCGACTTAAGAACAAGAAGACTACCTCTTCTTACTGACTATGTTTTGAACCATTCATGTGACACTAGTTATAGATTCCGATGCTTCACTCCAGGTTTACTGTATCCCTTATACCTTCTTATTGACGATGAAACACAGAAATTGCATCGGAATTAAATACAAAAGGCACAATGCCGACTTAAGTACATGAAGACTGACTCTTCTTACTGACTATGTTTGAACCATTCCTGTGACACTAGTTATAGATTCCGATGCTTCACTTCAGGTTTACTGTATCCCTTGGACCTTGTTATTTACGATGAAACACAGAAATTGCATCGGAATTAATTACAAAAGGCACAATGCCGACTTAAGTACAAGAAGACTGACACTTCTTACCGACTATGCTTTGAACCATTCCTGTGACACTACTTATATATTTCGATGCTTCACTTCAGGTTTTTCTGTATCCCTTGGACCTTCTTATTGACGAAGAAACATTAAAATTGCATCGGAATTAAATACAAAAGGCACAAGGCCGACATAAGGACAAGAAGACTGTCTCTTCTTACTGACTATGTTTTGAACCATTCCTGTGACACTAGTTATACATTCCGATGCTTCACTTCAGGTTTACTGTATCCCTTGGACCTTCTTATTGACGATTAAACACAGAAATTGCATCGGAATTAGATACAAAAGGCACTATGCCGACTTAAGGACAAGAAGACTGACCCCTCTTTTTGACTATGTTTTGAACCATTCCTGTGACACTAGTTATAGATTCAGATGCTTCACTTCAGGTTTACTGTATCCCTTGGACCTTCTTATTGACTATGAGACACTGAAATTGCATCGGAATTAAATACAAAAGGCACAATGCCGACATAAGTACATGAAGACCGACTCTTCTTACTGACTATGTTTTGAACGATTCCTGTGACACTTGTTATAGATTCCGATGCTTCACTTCAGGTTTACTGTCTCCCTTGGACCTTCTTATTGACGATGAAACACAGAAATTGCATCGGAATTAAATACAAAAGGCACAATGCCAACTTAAGTACATGAGGACTGACTCTTCTTACTCACTATGTTTTGAACCATTCCTGTGACACTAGTTATAGATTCCGATGATTCACTTCAGGTTTACTGTATACCTCTGACCTTCTTATTGTCGATGAAACACTGATATTGCTTCGGTATTAAAGAGATTAGGCAAATATGCCGACTTAAGTACAAGAAGACAACGTCTTCTTACTGACTATGTTTTGAACCATTCCTTTGACACTAGTTATAGATTCCGATGCTTCACTTCAGGTTTACTGTATCCCTTGGACCTTCTTATTGACGATGAAACACAGAAATTGCATCGGAATTAAATACAAAAGGCACAATGCCAACTTAAGTACATGAGGACTGACTCTTCTTACTCACTATGTTTTGAACCATTTCTGTGACACTAGTTATAGATCCCGATGCTGCACTTCAGTGTTACTGTATCCCTCTGATCATCTTATTGACGATGAAACACAGAAATTGCATCGGAATCAAATACAAAAGGCACAATGCCGACTTAAGTACAAGAAGACTGACTCTTCTTACTGTCTATGTTTTGAACCGTTCCTGTTACACTAGTTATAGATTCCGATGCTTCACGTAAGGTTTACTGTATCCCTTGGACCTTCTCATTGACGATGAAACACAGAAATTGCATCGGAATTAAATACAATAGGCACAATGCCGACTTAAGTACAAGAAGACTGACTCTTCCTACTGACTATGTTTTGAACCATTCCTGTGACACTAGTTTTAGAATCCGATGATTCACTTCATGTTTACTGTATCCCTCTGACCTTATTGACGATGAAACACAGATAGAGCACCGGAATTAAATACAAAAGGCACAATGCCGACTTAAGTTCATGAAGACCGACTCTTCTTACTGACTATGTTTTGAACCATTCCTGTGACACTAGTTATAGGTTCCGATGCTTCACTCCAGGTTTACTGTATCCCTTGGACCTTCTTATTGACGATGAAACACAGAAAATGCATCGGAATTAAATACAAGCGGCATAATGCCGACTTAAGAACAAGAAGACTGACTCTTCTTACTGACTATGTTTTGAACCATTCCTGTGACACTAGTTATAGATTCCGATGCTTCACTTCAGGTTTACTGTATACCTCTGACCTTCTTATTGTCGATGAAACACTGATATTGCTTCGGTATTAAAGAGATTAGGCAAATATGCCGACTTAAGTACAAGAAGACAACGTCTTCTTACTGACTATGTTTTGAACCATTCCTTTGACACTAGTTATAGATTCCGATGCTTCACTTCAGGTTTACTGTATCCCTTGGACCTTCTTATTGACGATGAAACACAGAAATTGCATCGGAATTAAATACAAAAGGCACAATGCAGACTTAAGTACATGAAGACTGACTCTTCTTACTGACTATGTTTTGAACCATTTCTGTGACACTAGTTATAGATTCCGATGCTTCACTTCAGTGTTACTGTATCCCTCTGATCATCTTATTGACGATGAAACACAGAAATTGCATCGGAATCAAATACAAAAGGCACAATGCCGACTTAAGTACAAGAAGACTGACTCTTCTTACTGTCTATGTTTTGAACCATTCCTGTGGCACTAGTTATAGATTCCGATGCTTCACGTAAGGTTTACTGTATCCCTTGGTCCCTCTCATTGACGATGAAACACAGAAATTGCATCGGAATTAAATACAATAGGCACAATGCCGACTTAAGTACAAGAAGACTGACTCTTCCTACTGACTATGTTTTGAACCATTCCTTTGACACTAGTTTTAGAATCCGATGATTCACTTCATGTTTACTGTATCCCTCTGACCTTATTGACGATGAAACACAGATAGAGCACCGGAATTAAATACAAAAGGCACAATGCCGACTTAAGTACATGAAGACCGACTCTTCTTACTGACTATGTTTTGAACCATTCCTGTGACACTAGTTATAGGTTCCGATGCTTCACTCCAGGTTTACTGTATCCCTTGGACCTTCTTATTGACGATGAAACACAGAAAATGCATCGGAATTAAATACAAGCGGCATAATGCCGACTTAAGAACAAGAAGACTGACTCTTCTTACTGACTATGTTTTGAACCATTCCTGTGACACTAGTTATAGATTCCGATGCTTCACTTCAGGTTTACTGTATACTTCTGACCTTCTTATTGTCGATGAAACACTGATATTGCTTCGGTATTAAAGAGATTAGGCAAATATGCCGACTTAAGTACAAGAAGACAACGTCTTCTTACTGACTATGTTTTGAACCATTCCTTTGACACTAGTTATAGATTCCGATGCTTCACTTCAGGTTTACTGTATCCCTTGGACCTTCTTATTGACGATGAAACACAGAAATTGCATCGGAATTAAATACAAAAGGCACAATGCAGACTTAAGTACATGAAGACTGACTCTTCTTACTGACTATGTTTTGAACCATTCCTGTGACACTAGTTATAGATTCCGACGCTTCACTTCAGGTTTACTGTATCCCTCTGACCTTGTTATTGACGAAGAGACACTGAAATTGCATCGGAATTAAATACAAAAGGCACAATGCCGACTTAAGGACAAGAAGACTGACTCTTCTTACTGACTATGATTTGAACCATTCCTGTGACACTGGTTATAGAGTCCGATGCTTCACTTCAGGTTTTTTGTATCCCTCTGACCTTCTTATTCACGATGAAACACAGAAATTACACCGGAATTAAATACAAAAGGCACAATGCCGACTTAAGGACAAGAAGACTGACTCTTCTTACTGTCTATGCTTTGAACCATTCCATTGACACTAGTTATAGATTCCGATGCTTCACTTCAGGTTTACTGTATCCCTTGGACTTTCTTATTGACGATGAAACACAGAAATTGCATCGGAATTAAATACAAAAGGCACAATGCCGACTTAGGTACATGAAGACTGACTCTTCTTACTTTCTATGTTTTGAACCATTCCTGTGACACTAGTTATAGATTCCGATGCTTCTCTCCAGGTTTACTGTATCCCATGGACCTTCTTATTGACGATGAAACACAGAAATTGCTTCGGATTAAAATAGAAAAGGCACAATGCCGTTTTGAGGACAAGAAGACTGACTCTTCTTACTGACTGTGTTTTGAACCAATCCCGTGACACTAGTTATAGATTCCGATGATTCACTTCAGGTTTACTGTATCATTTGGACCTTTTTATTGACGATGAAGTACAGAAATTACATCGGATTTAAATACAAAAGGCACAATGCCGACTTAAGTACAAAAAGACTGACTCATGTTACTGACTATGTTTTGAACCATTCCTGTGACATTAGTTATAGATTCCGATGCTTCACTTCAGGTTCACTGTTTCCCTCTGACATTCTTATTGACGATGAAACACAGAAATTGCATCGGAATCAAATAGCAAAGGCACAATGCCGACTTAAGTACAGGAAGCCTGACTCTTCTCACTGACTATGATTTGAACCACTCTTGTGACACTAGTTATAGATTCCGATGCTTTACTTCAGGTTTACTGTATCCCTTGGACCTTCTTATTGACGATGAAACACAGAAATTGCATCGGAATTAAATAGAAAGGTCACAATGCCGACTTAACTACATGAAGACCGACTCTTCTTACTGACTATGTTTTGAACCATTCCTGTGACACTAGTTATAGATTCCGATGCTTTACTTCAGGTTTACTGTATCCCTTGGACCTTCTTATTGACGATGAAACACAGAAATTGCATCGGAATTAAATAGAAAGGTCACAATGTCGACTTAAGTACAAGAAGACTGTATCTTCTTACAGTCTATGTTTTGAACCATTCCTGTGACACTAGTTATAGATTCCGATGCTTCACTCCAGGTTTACTGTATCCCTTGGACCTTCTTATTGACGATGAAACACAGAAAATGCATCGGAATTAAATACAAAAGGCATAATGCCGACTTAAGGACATGAAGACTGACTCTTCTTACTGACTATGTTTTGAACCATTCCTGTGACACTAGTTATAGATTCCGATGCTTCACTTCAGGTTTACTGTATACCTCTGACCTTCTTATTGTCGATGAAACACTGAAATTGCTTCGGTATTAAATAGATTAGGCAAATATGCCGACTTAAGAACAAGAAGACTACCTCTTCTTACTGACTATGTTTTGAACCATTCATGTGACACTAGTTATAGATTCCGATGCTTCACTCCAGGTTTACTGTATCCCTTATACCTTCTTATTGACGATGAAACACAGAAATTGCATCGGAATTAAATACAAAAGGCACAATGCCGACTTAAGTACATGAAGACTGACTCTTCTTACTGACTATGTTTGAACCATTCCTGTGACACTAGTTATAGATTCCGATGCTTCACTTCAGGTTTACTGTATCCCTTGGACCTTGTTATTTACGATGAAACACAGAAATTGCATCGGAATTAATTACAAAAGGCACAATGCCGACTTAAGTACATGAAGACTGACACTTCTTACCGACTATGCTTTGAACCATTCCTGTGACACTACTTATATATTTCGATGCTTCACTTCAGGTTTTTCTGTATCCCTTGGACCTTCTTATTGACGAAGAAACATTAAAATTGCATCGGAATTAAATACAAAAGGCACAAGGCCGACATAAGGACAAGAAGACTGTCTCTTCTTACTGACTATGTTTTGAACCATTCCTGTGACACTAGTTATACATTCCGATGCTTCACTTCAGGTTTATTGTATCCCTTGGACCTTCTTATTGACGATTAAACACAGAAATT
The DNA here is from genome assembly GCF_021461385.2 of Schistocerca piceifrons. Classification (NCBI taxonomy): domain Eukaryota; kingdom Metazoa; phylum Arthropoda; class Insecta; order Orthoptera; family Acrididae; genus Schistocerca; species Schistocerca piceifrons. The sequence goes on from NW_025728400.1 coordinate 324,437, forward strand.
GCATCGGAATTAGATACAAAAGGCACAATGCCGACTTAAGGACAAGAAGACTGACCCCTCTTTTTGACTATGTTTTGAACCATTCCTGTGACACTAGTTATAGATTCAGATGCTTCACTTCAGGTTTACTGTATCCCTTGGACCTTCTTATTGACTATGAGACACTGAAATTGCATCGGAATTAAATACAAAAGGCACAATGCCGACATAAGTACATGAAGACCGACTCTTCTTACTGACTATGTTTTGAACGATTCCTGTGACACTTGTTATAGATTCCGATGCTTCACTTCAGGTTTACTGTCTCCCTTGGACCTTCTTATTGACGATGAAACACAGAAATTGCATCGGAATTAAATACAAAAGGCACAATGCCAACTTAAGTACATGAGGACTGACTCTTCTTACTCACTATGTTTTGAACCATTCCTGTGACACTAGTTATAGATTCCGATGATTCACTTCAGGTTTACTGTATCCCTTGGACCTTCTTATTGACGATGAGACACTGAAATTGCATCCGAATTAAATACAAAAGCCACAATGCCGACTTAAGTACATGAAGACCGACTCTTCTTACTGACTATGATTTGAACGATTCCTGTGACACTAGTTATGGATTCCGATGCTTCACTCCAGATTTACTGTATCCCTTGGACCTTCTTATTGACGATGGAACACAGAAATTGCATCGGAATTAAATAGAAAATTCACAATGCCGACTTAAGTACAAGAAGACTGTATCCTCTTACTGTCTATATTTTGAACCATTCCTGTGACACTAGTTATAGATTCCGATGCTTCACTTCATGTTTACCGTATCCCTCTGACCTTCTTATTGACGATGAAACACAGAAATTGCACCGGAATTAAATACAAAAGGCACAAAGCCGACATAATTTCAAGAAGACTGACACTTCTTACTGTCTATGCTTTGAACCATTCCATTAACACTATTTATAGATTCCGATACTTCACTCCTGGTTTACTGTATCCCTTGGAACTTCTTATTGACGAAGAAACACAGAAATTGCATCGGAATTAAATACAAAAGGCACAATGCCGACTTAAGAACAAGAAGACTCACTCTTCTTACCGACTATGTTTTGAACCATTCCTGTGACACTAGTTATAGATTCCGATGCTTCACTTCAGGTTTACTGTATCCCTCTGACCTTCTTATTTCCGATGAAACACAGAAATTACATCGGAATTAAATACAAAAGGCACAATGCCTACTTAAGTACAAAAAGACTGACTCTTGTTACTGACTATGATTTGAACCATTTCTGTGACACTAGTTATAGATTCCGATGCTTGACTTCAGGTTTACTGCATCTCTCTGACCTTATTATTGACGATGAAACACAGAAATTGCATCTGAATTAAATAGAAAAGGCACAATGTCGACTTAAGTACAAGAAGACTGACTCTTCTTCCTGTCTATGTTATGAACCATTCCTATGACACTAGTTATAGATTTCGATGCTTCACTTTATATTTACCGCATCCCTCTGACCTTCTTATTGACGATGAAACACAGAAATTGCATCGGAATTAAATACAAAAGGCACAATGCCGACTTATGGACAAGAAGACTGACTCTTCTTACTGACTATGTTTTGAACCATCCCTGTGACACTAGTTATAGATTCTGATGCTTCACTTCAGGTTTACTGTATCCCTCTGACCTTCTTATTCACGATGAAACACAGAAATTGCACCGGAATTAAATACAAAAGGCACAATGCCGACTTAAGTGCATGAAGACTGACTCTTCTTACTGTCTATGCTTTGAACCATTCCATTGACACTAGTTATAGATTCCGATGCTTTACTTCAGGTTTACTGTATCCCTTGGACCTTCTTATTGACGATGAAATACAGAAATTGCATTGGAATTAAATAGAAAATTCACAATGCCGACTTAAGTACAAGAAGACTGTATCTTCTTACTGTCTATGTTTTGAACCATTCCATTGACACTAGTTATAGATTCCGATGCTTTTACTTCAGGTTTACCTTATCCCTTGGACTTTCTTATTGACGATGAAACACAGAAATTGCATCGGAATTAAATACAAAAAGCACAATGCCGACTTAGGTACATGAAGACTGACTCTTCTTACTTTCTATGTTTTGAACCATTCCTGTGACTCTAGTTATAGATTCCGATGCTACACTCCAGGTTTACTGTATCCCATGGACCTTCTTATTGACGATGAAACACAGAAATTGCTTCGGAATTAAATAGAAAAGACACAATGCCGTTTTAAGGACAAGAAGACTGACTCTTCTTACTGACTGTGTTTTGAACCATTCCTGTGACACTAGTTATAGATTCCGATGATTCACTTCAGGTTTACTGTATCATTTGGACCTTATTATTGACGATGAAACACAGAAATTGCATCGGAATTAAATAGAAAGGTCACAATGTCGACTTAAGTACAAGAAGACTGTATCTTCTTACAGTCTATGTTTTGAACCATTCCTGTGACACTAGTTATAGATTCCGATGCTTCACTCCAGGTTTACTGTATCCCTTGGACCTTCTTATTGACGATGAAACACAGAAAATGCATCGGAATTAAATACGAAAGGCATAATGCTGACTTAAGGACATGAAGACTGACTCTTCTTACTGACTATGTTTTGAACCATTCCTGTGACACTAGTTATAGATTCCGATGCTTCACTTCAGGTTTACTGTATACCTCTGACCTTCTTATTGTCGATGAAACACTGAAATTGCTTCGGTATTATATAGATTAGGCAAATATGCCGACCTAAGAACAAGAAGACTACCTCCTCTTACTGACTATGTTTTGAACCATTCATGTGACATTAGTTATAGATTCCGATGCTTCACTTCAGGTTTACTGTATCCCTTATACCTTCTTATTGACGATGAAACACAGCAATTGCATCGGAATTAAATACAAAAGGCACAATGTCGACTTAAGTACATGAAGACTGACTCTTCTTACTGACTATGTTTGAACCATTCCTGTGACACTAGTTATAGATTCCGATGCTTCACTTCAGGTTTACTGTATCCCTTAGACCTTCGTATTGACTATGAGACACTGAAATTGCATCGGAATTAAATACAAAAGGCACAATGCCGACATAAGTACATGAAGACCGACTCTTCTTACTGACTATGTTTTGAACGATTCCTGTGACACTTGTTACAGATTCCGATGCTTCACTTCAGGTTTACTGTCTCCCTTGGACCTTCTTATTGACGATGAAACACAGAAATTGCATCGGAATTAAATACAAAAGGCACAATGCCAACTTAAGTACATGAAGACTGACTCTTCTTACTGACTATGGTTTGAACCATTCCTGTGACACTAGTTATAGATTCCGATGATTCACTTCAGGTTTACTGTATCCCTTGGACCTTCTTATTGATGATGGAACACAGAAATTGCATCGGAATTAAATAGAAAATTCACAATGCCGACTTAAGTACAAGAAGACTGTATCTTCTTACTGTCTATATTTTGAACCATTCCTGTGACACTAGTTATAGATTCCGATGCTTCACTTCATGTTTACCGTATCCCTCTGACCTTCTTATTGACGATGAAACACAGAAATTGCACCGGAATTAAATACAAAAGGCACAAAGCCGACATAATTTCAAGAAGACTGACTCTTCTTACTGTCTATGCTTTGAACCATTCCATTAACACTATTTATAGATTCCGATACTTCACTCCTGGTTTACTGTATCCCTTGGAACTTCTTATTGACGAAGAAACACAGAAATTGCATCGGAATTAAATACAAAAGGCACAATGCCGACTTAAGAACAAGAAGACTCACTCTTCTTACCGACTATGTTTTGAACCATTCCTGTGACACTAGTTATAGATTCCGATGCTTCACTTCAGGTTTACTGTATCCCTCTGACCTTCTTATTTCCGATGAAATGCAGAAATTACATCGGAATTAAATACAAAAGGCACAATGCCTACTTAAGTACAAAAAGACTGACTCTTGTTACTGACTATGATTTGAACCATTTCTGTGACACTAGTTATAGATTCCGATGCTTGACTTCAGGTTTACTGCATCCCTCTGACCTTCTTATTGACGATGAAACACAGAAATTGCATCGGAATTAAATAGAAAAGGCACAATGTCGACTTAAGTACAAGAAGACTGACTCTTCTTACTGTCTATGTTTTGAACCATTCCTATGACACTAGTTATAGATTCCGATGCTTCACTTCATATTTACCGCATCCCTCTGACCTTCTTATTGACGATGAAACACAGAAATTGCACCGGAATTAAATACAAAAGGCACAATGCCGACTTAAGTACATGAAGACTGACTCTTCTTACTGTCTATGCTTTGAACCATTCCATTGACACTAGTTATAGATTCCGATGCTTTACTTCAGGTTTACCGTATCCCTTGGACCTTCTTATTGATGTTTGAAATACAGAAATTGCATTGGAATTAAATAGAAAATTCACAATGCCGACTTAAGTACAAGAAGACTGTATCTTCTTACTGTCTATGTTTTGAACCATTCCTGTGACACTAGTTATAGATTCCGATGCTTCACTCCAGGTTTACTGTATCCCTTGGACCTTCTTATTGACGATGAAACACAGAAAATTCATTGGAATTAAATCAAAAGGCACAATGCCGACTTATGGACAAGAAGACTGACTCTTGTTACTGACTATGTTTTGAACCATCCCTGTGACACTAGTTATAGATTCTGATGCTTCACTTCAGGTTTACTGTATCCCTTGGACCTTCTTATTGACGATGAAACACAGAAAATTCATCGGAATTAAATACAAAAGGCATAATACCGACTTAAGGACAAGAAGACTGACTCTTCTTACTGACTATGTTTTGAACCATTCCTGTGACACTACTTATATATTCCGATGCTTCACTTCAGGTTTTTCTGTATCCCTTGGACCTTCTTATTGACGATGAAACATTGAAATTGCATCGGAATTAAATACAATAGGCACAAGGCCGACATAAGGACAAGAAGACTGTCTCTCCCTACTGACTATGTTTTGAACCCTTCCTGTGACACTAGTTATAGATTCCGATGCTTCACTTCAGGTTTATTGTATCCCTTGGACCTTCTTATTGACGATTAAACACAGAAATTGCATCGGAAATAGATACAAAAGGCACAATGCCGACTTAAGGACAAGAAGACTGACCCTTCTTTTTGACTATGTTTTGAACCATTCCTGTGACACTAGTTATAGATTCCGATGCTACATTTTTTTGGTTTACTGTATCCCACTGACCTTCTTATTCACGATGAAACACAGAAATTTCACCGGAATTAAATACAAAAGGCACAATGCCGACTTAAGTACAAGAAGACTGACTCTTCTTACTGTGTATGATTTGAACCATTCCATTGACACTAGTTAGAGATTCCGATGCTTCACTTCAGGTTTACTGTATCCCTCTGACCTTCTTATTGACGATGAAACACAGAAATTACATCGGAATTAAATACAAAAGGCACAATGCCGACTTAAGTGCAAAAAGACTGACTCTCGTTACTGACTATGTTTTGAACCATTCCTGTGACACTAGTTATAGATTCCGATGCTAGACTTCAGGTTTACTGTATCCCTCAGACATTCTTATTGACGATGAAACACAGATATTGCATCGGAATTAAATAGAAAAGGTACAATGCCGACTTAAGTGCAAGAGGACTGATACATCCTACTGTCTATGCTCTGAACCATTCCTATGACACTAGTTATAGATTCCGATGCTTCACTTCATGTTTACCGTATCAATCTGACCTTCTTATTGACGATGAAACACAGAAATTGCATCGGAATTAAATACAAAAGGCACAATGCCGACTTAAGGACAAGAAGACTGACTCTTCTTACTGACTATGATTTGAACCATTCCTGTGACACTGGTTATAGAGTCCGACGCTTCACTTCAGGTTTTTTGTATCCCTCTGACCTTCTTATTCACGATGAAACACAGAAATAACATCGGAATTAAATACAAAAGGCACAATGCCGACTTAAGGACAAGAAGACTGACTCTTCTTACTGTCTATGATTTGAACCATTCCATTGACACTAGTTATAGATTCCGATGCTTTTACTTCAGGTTTACCTTATCCCTTGGACTTTCTTATTGACGATGAAACACAGAAATTGCATCGGAATTAAATACAAAAAGCACAATGCCGACTTAGGTACATGAAGACTGACTCTTCTTACTTTCTATGTTTTGAACCATTCCTGTGACTCTAGTTATAGATTCCGATGCTACACTCCAGGTTTACTGTATCCCATGGACCTTCTTATTGACGATGAAACACAGAAATTGCTTCGGAATTAAATAGAAAAGACACAATGCCGTTTTAAGGACAAGAAGACTGACTCTTCTTACTGACTGTGTTTTGAACCATTCCTGTGACACTAGTTATAGATTCCGATGATTCACTTCAGGTTTACTGTATCATTTGGACCTTATTATTGACGATGAAACACAGAAATTGCATCGGAATTAAATAGAAAGGTCACAATGTCGACTTAAGTACAAGAAGACTGTATCTTCTTACAGTCTATGTTTTGAACCATTCCTGTGACACTAGTTATAGATTCCGATGCTTCACTCCAGGTTTACTGTATCCCTTGGACCTTCTTATTGACGATGAAACACAGAAAATGCATCGGAATTAAATACGAAAGGCATAATGCTGACTTAAGGACATGAAGACTGACTCTTCTTACTGACTATGTTTTGAACCATTCCTGTGACACTAGTTATAGATTCCGATGCTTCACTTCAGGTTTACTGTATACCTCTGACCTTCTTATTGTCGATGAAACACTGAAATTGCTTCGGTATTATATAGATTAGGCAAATATGCCGACTTAAGAACAAGAAGACTACCTCCTCTTACTGACTATGTTTTGAACCATTCATGTGACATTAGTTATAGATTCCGATGCTTCACTTCAGGTTTACTGTATCCCTTATACCTTCTTATTGACGATGAAACACAGCAATTGCATCGGAATTAAATACAAAAGGCACAATGTCGACTTAAGTACATGAAGACTGACTCTTCTTACTGACTATGTTTGAACCATTCCTGTGACACTAGTTATAGATTCCGATGCTTCACTTCAGGTTTACTGTATCCCTTAGACCTTCGTATTGACTATGAGACACTGAAATTGCATCGGAATTAAATACAAAAGGCACAATGCCGATATAAGTACATGAAGACCGACTCTTCTTACTGACTATGTTTTGAACGATTCCTGTGACACTTGTTACAGATTCCGATGCTTCACTTCAGGTTTACTGTCTCCCTTGGACCTTCTTATTGACGATGAAACACAGAAATTGCATCGGAATTAAATACAAAAGGCACAATGCCAACTTAAGTACATGAAGACTGACTCTTCTTACTGACTATGGTTTGAACCATTCCTGTGACACTAGTTATAGATTCCGATGATTCACTTCAGGTTTACTGTATCCCTTGGACCTTCTTATTGATGATGGAACACAGAAATTGCATCGGAATAAAATAGAAAATTCACAATGCCGACTTAAGTACAAGAAGACTGTATCTTCTTACTGTCTATATTTTGAACCATTCCTGTGACACTAGTTATAGATTCCGATGCTTCACTTCATGTTTACCGTATCCCTCTGACCTTCTTATTGACGATGAAACACAGAAATTGCACCGGAATTAAATACAAAAGGCACAAAGCCGACATAATTTCAAGAAGACTGACTCTTCTTACTGTCTATGCTTTGAACCATTCCATTAACACTATTTATAGATTCCGATACTTCACTCCTGGTTTACTGTATCCCTTGGAACTTCTTATTGACGAAGAAACACAGAAATTGCATCGGAATTAAATACAAAAGGCACAATGCCGACTTAAGAACAAGAAGACTCACTCTTCTTACCGACTATGTTTTGAACCATTCCTGTGACACTAGTTATAGATTCCGATGCTTCACTTCAGGTTTACTGTATCCCTCTGACCTTCTTATTTCCGATGAAATGCAGAAATTACATCGGAATTAAATACAAAAGGCACAATGCCTACTTAAGTACAAAAAGACTGACTCTTGTTACTGACTATGATTTGAACCATTTCTGTGACACTAGTTATAGATTCCGATGCTTGACTTCAGGTTTACTGCATCCCTCTGACCTTCTTATTGACGATGAAACACAGAAATTGCATCGGAATTAAATAGAAAAGGCACAATGTCGACTTAAGTACAAGAAGACTGACTCTTCTTACTGTCTATGTTTTGAACCATTCCTATGACACTAGTTATAGATTCCGATGCTTCACTTCATATTTACCGCACCCCTCTGACCTTCTTATTGACGATGAAACACAGAAATTGCACCGGAATTAAATACAAAAGGCACAATGCCGACTTAAGTACATGAAGACTGACTCTTCTTACTGTCTATGCTTTGAACCATTCCATTGACACTAGTTATAGATTCCGATGCTTTACTTCAGGTTTACCGTATCCCTTGGACCTTCTTATTGATGTTTGAAATACAGAAATTGCATTGGAATTAAATAGAAAATTCACAATGCCGACTTAAGTACAAGAAGACTGTATCTTCTTACTGTCTATGTTTTGAACCATTCCTGTGACACTAGTTATAGATTCCGATGCTTCACTCCAGGTTTACTGTATCCCTTGGACCTTCTTATTGACGATGAAACACAGAAAATTCATCGGAATTAAATACAAAAGGCATAATGCCGACTTAAGGACAAGAAGACTGACTCTTCTTACTGACTATGTTTTGAACCATTCCTGTGACACTACTTATATATTCCGATGCTTCACTTCAGGTTTTTCTGTATCCCTTGGACCTTCTTATTGACGATGAAACATTGAAATTGCATCGGAATTAAATACAAAAGGCACAAGGCCGACATAAGGACAAGAAGACTGTCTCTCCTTACTGACTATGTTTTGAACCATTCCTGTGACACTAGTTATAGATTCCGATGCTTCACTTCAGGTTTACTGTATCCCTCAGACATTCTTATTGACGATGAAACACAGATATTGCATCGGAATTAAATAGAAAAGGTACAATGCCGACTTAAGTGCAAGAGGACTGACACTTCTTACTGTCTATGCTCTGAACCATTCCTATGACACTAGTTATAGATTCCGATGCTTCACTTCATGTTTACCGTATCAATCTGACCTTCTTATTGACGATGAAACACAGAAATTGCATCGGAATTAAATACAAAAGGCACAATGCCGACTTAAGGACAAGAAGACTGACTCTTCTTACTGACTATGATTTGAACCATTCCTGTGACACTGGTTATAGAGTCCGACGCTTCACTTCAGGTTTTTTGTATCCCTCTCACCTTCTTATTAACGATGAAACACAGAAATTACATCGGAATTAAATACAAGAGGCACAATGCCGACTTAAGGACAAGAAGACTGACTCTTCTTACTGTCTATGTTTTGAACCATTCCATTGACACTAGTTATAGATTCCGATGCTTTTACTTCAGGTTTACCTTATCCCTTGGACTTTCTTATTGACGATGAAACACAGAAATTGCATCGTAATTAAATACAAAAAGCACAATGCCGACTTAGGTACATGAAGACTGACTCTTCTTACTTTCTATGTTTTGAACCATTCCTGTGACTCTAGTTATAGATTCCGATGCTACACTCCAGGTTTACTGTATCCCATGGACCTTCTTATTGACGATGAAACACAGAAATTGCTTCGGATTTAAATAGAAAAGGCACAATGCCGTTTTAAGGACAAGAAGACTGACTCTTCTTACTGACTGTGTTTTGAACCATTCCTGTGACACTAGTTATAGATTCCGATGATTCACTTCAGGTTTACTGTATCATTTGGACCTTATTATTGACGATGAAGTACAGAAATTACATCGGAATTAAATACAAAAGGCACAATGCCGACTTAAGTACAAAAAGACTGACTCTTGTTACTGACTATGTTTTGAACCATTCCTGTGACATTAGTTATAGATTCCGATGCTTCACTTCAGGTTTACTGTATCCCTCTGACCTTCTTATTGACGATGAAACACAGTAATTGCATCGGAATCAAATAGCAAAGGCACAATGCCGACTTAAGTACATGAAGACTGACTCTTCTTACTGACTATGTTTTGAACCATTCCTGTGACACTAGTTATAGATTCCGACGCTTTACTTCTGGTTTACTGTATCCCTTGGACCTTCTTATTGACGATGAAACACAGAAATTGCATCGGAATTAAATAGAAAGGTCACAATGTCGACTTAAGTACAAGAAGATCGTATCTTCTTACAGTCTATGTTTTGAACCATTCCTGTGACACTAGTTATAGATTCCGATGCTTCACTCCAGGTTTACTGTATCCCTTGGACCTTCTTATTGACGATGAAACACAGAAAATGCATCGGAATTAAATACGAAAGGCATTATGCTGACTTAAGGACATGAAGACTGACTCTTCTTACTGACTATGTTTTGAACCATTCCTGTGACACTAGTTATAGATTCCGATGCTTCACTTCAGGTTTACTGTATACCTCTGACCTTCTTATTGTCGATGAAACACTGAAATTGCGTCGGTATTATATAGATTAGGCAAATATGCCGACTTAAGAACAAAAAGACTACCACCTCTTACTGTCTATGTTTTGAACCATTCATGTGACATTAGTTATAGATTCCGATGCTTCACTTCAGGTTTACTGTATCCCTTATACCTTCTTATTGACGATGAAACACAGAAATTGCATCGGAATTAAATACAAAAGGCACAATGCCGACTTAAGTACATGAAGACTGATTCTTCTTACTGACTATGTTTGAACCATTCCTGTGACACTAGTTATAGATTCCGATGCTTCACTTCAGGTTTACTGTATCCCTTAGACCTTCGTATTGACTATGAGACACTGAAATTGCATCGGAATTAAATACAAAAGGCACAATGCCGACATAAGTACATGAAGACCGACTCTTCTTACTGACTATGTTTTGAACGATTCCTGTGACACTTGTTATAGATTCCGATGCTTCACTTCAGGTTTACTGTCTCCCTTGGACCATCTTATTGACGATGAAACACAGAAATTGCATCGGAATTAAATACAAAAGGCACAATGCCAACTTAAGTACATGAAGACTGACTCTTCTTACTTACTATGTTTTGAACCATTCCTGTGACACTAGTTATAGATTCCGATGATTCACTTCAGGTTTACTGTATCCCTTGGTCCTTCTTATTGACGATGAGACACTGAAATTGCATCCGAATTAAATACAAAAGCCACAATGCCGATTTAAGTACATGAAGACCGACTCTTCTTACTGACTATGATTTGAACGATTCCTGTGACACTAGTTATGGATTCCGATGCTTCACTCCAGATTTACTGTATCCCTTGGACCTTCTTATTGATGATGGAACACAGAAATTGCATCGGAATTAAATAGAAAATTCACAATGCCGACTTAAGTACAAGAAGACTGTATCTTCTTACTGTCTATATTTTGAACCATTCCTGTGACACTAGTTATATATTCCGATGCTTCACTTCATGTTTACCGTATCCCTCTGACCTTCTTATTGACGATGAAACACAGAAATTGCACCGGAATTAAATACAAAAGGCACAAAGCCGACATAATTTCAAGAAGACTGACTCTTCTTACTGTCTATGCTTTGAACCATTCCATTAACATTATTAATAGATTCCGATACTTCACTCCTGGTTTACTGTATCCCTTGGAACTTCTTATTGACGAAGAAACACAGAAATTGCATCGGAATTAAATACAAAAGGCACAATGCCGACTTAAGAACAAGAAGACTCACTCTTCTTACCGAATATGTTTTGAACCATTCCTGTGACACTAGTTATAGATTCCGATGCTTCACTTCAGGTTTACTGTATCCCTCTGACCTTCTTATTTCCGATGAAATGCAGAAATTACATCGGAATTAAATACAAAAGGCACAATGCCTACTTAAGTACAAAAAGACTGACTCTTGTTACTGACTATGATTTGAACCATTTCTGTGACACTAGTTATAGATTCTGATGCTTGACTTCAGGTTTACTGCATCCCTCTGACCTTCTTATTGACGATGAAACACAGAAATTGCATCGGAATTAAATAGAAAAGGCACAATGTCGACTTAAGTACAAGAAGACTGACTCTTCTTACTGTCTATGTTTTGAACCATTCCTATGACACTAGTTATAGATTCCGATGCTTCACTTCATATTTACCGCATCCCTCTGACCTTCTTATTGACGATGAAACACAGAAATTGCACCGGAATTAAATACAAAAGGCACAATGCCGACTTAAGTACATGAAGACTGACTCTTCTTACTGTCTATGCTTTGAACCATTCCATTGACACTAGTTATAGATTCCGATGCTTTACTTCAGGTTTACCGTATCCCTTGGACCTTCTTATTGACGATGAAATACAGAAATTGCATTGGAATTAAATAGAAAATTCACAATGCCGACTTAAGTACAAGAAGACTGTATCTTCTTACTGTCTATGTTTTGAACCATTCCTGTGACACTAGTTATAGATTCCGATGCTTCACTTCAGGTTTTTCTGTATCCCTTGGACCTTCTTATTGACGATGAAACATTGAAATTGCATCGGAATTAAATACAAAAGGCACAAGGCCGACATAAGGACAAGAAGACTGTCTCTCCTTACTGACTATGTTTTGAACCATTCCTGTGACACTAGTTATAGATTCCGATGCTTCACTTCAGGTTTACTGTATCCCTCAGACATTCTTATTGACGATGAAACACAGATATTGCATCGGAATTAAATTGAAAAGGTACAATGCCGACTTAAGTGCAAGAGGACTGACACTTCTTACTGTCTATGCTCTGAACCATTCTTATGACACTAGTTATAGATTCCGATGCTTCACTTCATGTTTACCGTATCAATCTGACCTTCTTATTGACGATGAAACACAGAAATTGCATCGGAATTAAATACAAAAGGCACAATGCCGACTTAAGGACAAGAAGACTGACTCTTCTTACTGACTATGATTTGAAACATTCCTGTGACACTGGTTATAGAGTCCGACGCTTCACTTCAGGTTTTTTGTATCCCTCTGACCTTCTTATTCACGATGAAACACAGATATTGCATCGGAATTAAATAGAAAGGTCACAATGTCGACTTAAGTACAAGAAGACTGTATCTTCTTACAGTCTATGTTTTGAACCATTCCTGTGACACTAGTTATAGATTCCGATGCTTCACTCCAGGTTTACTGTATCCCTTGGACCTTCTTATTGACGATGAAACACAGAAAATGCATCGGAATTAAATACGAAAGGCATAATGCTGACTTAAGGACATGAAGACTGACTCTTCTTACTGACTATGTTTTGAACCATTCCTGTGACACTAGTTATAGATTCCGATGCTTCACTTCAGGTTTACTGTATACCTCTGACCTTCTTATTGTCGATGAAACACTGAAATTGCTTCGGTATTATATAGATTAGGCAAATATGCCGACTTAAGGACAAGAAGACTACGTCCTCTTACTGACTATGTTTTGAACCATTCATGTGACATTAGTTATAGATTCCGATGCTTCACTTCAGGTTTACTGTATCCCTCATACCTTCTTATTGACGATGAATCACAGAAATTGCATCGGAATTAAATACAAAAGGCACAATGCCGACTTAAGTACATGAAGACTGACTCTTCTTACTGACTATGTTTGAACCTTTCCTGTGACACTAGTTATAGATTCCGATGCTTCACTTCAGGTTTACTGTATCCCTTAGACCTTCGTATTGACTATGAGACACTGAAATTGCATCGGTATTAAATACAAAAGGCACAATGCCGACATAAGTACATGAAGACCGACTCTTCTTACTGACTATGTTTTGAACGATTCCTGTGACACTTGTTATAGATTCCGATGCTTCACTTCAGGTTTACTGTCTCCCTTGGACCTTCTTATTGACGATGAAACACAGAAATTGCATCGGAATTAAATACAAAAGGCACAATGCCAACTTAAGTACATGAAGACTGACTCTTCTTACTGACTATGTTTTGAACCATTCCTGTGACACTAGTTATAGATTCCGATGATTCACTTCAGGTTTACTGTATCCCTTGGACCTTCTTATTGACGATGAGACACTGAAATTGCATCCGAATTAAATACAAAAGCCACAATGCCGACTTAAGTACATGAAGAACGACTCTTCTTACTGACTATGATTTGAACGTTTCCTGTGACACTAGTTATGGATTCCGAAGCTTCACTCCAGATTTACTGTATCCCTTGGACCTTCTTATTGATGATGGAACACAGAAATTGCATCGGAATTAAATAGAAAATTCACAATGCCGACTTAAGTACAAGAAGACTGTATCTTCTTACTGTCTATATTTTGAACCATTCCTGTGACACTAGTTATAGATTCCGATGCTTCACTTCATGTTTACCGTATCCCTCTGACCTTCTTATTGACGATGAAACACAGAAATTGCACCGGAATTAAATACAAAAGGCACAAAGCCGACATAATTTCAAGAAGACTGACTCTTCTTACTGTCTATGCTTTGAACCATTCCATTAACACTATTTATAGATTCCGATACTTCACTCCTGGTTTACTGTATCCCTTGGAACTTCTTATTGACGAAGAAACACAGAAATTGCATCGGAATTAAATACAAAAGGCACAATGCCAACTTAAGAACAAGAAGACTCATTCTTCTTACCGACTATGTTTTGAACCATTCCTGTGACACTAGTTATAGATTCCGATGCTTCACTTCAGGTTTACTGTATCCCTCTGACCTTCTTATTTCCGATGAAATGCAGAAATTACATCGGAATTAAATACAAAAGGCACAATGCCTACTTAAGTACAAAAAGACTGACTCTTGTTACTGACTATGATTTGAACCATTTCTGTGACACTAGTTATAGATTCCGATGCTTGACTTCAGGTTTACTGCATCCCTCTGACTTTCTTATTGACGATGAAACACAGAAATTGCATCGGAATTAAATAGAAAAGGCACAATGTCGACTTAAGTACAAGAAGACTGACTCTTCTTACTGTCTATGTTTTGAACCATTCCTATGACACTAGTTATAGATTCCGATGCTTCACTTCATATTTACCGCATCCCTCTGACCTTCTTATTGACGATGAAACACAGAAATTGCACCGGAATTAAATACAAAAGGCACAATGCCGACTTAAGTACATGAAGACTGACTCTTCTTACTGTCTATGCCTTGAACCATTCCATTGACACTAGTTATAGATTCCGATGCTTTACTTCAGGTTACCGTATCCCTTGGACCTTCTTATTGACGATGAAATACAGAAATTGCATTGGAATTAAATAGAAAATTCACAATGCCGACTTAAGTACAAGAAGACTGTATCTTCTTACTGTCTATGTTTTGAACCATTCCTGTGACACTAGTTATAGATTCCGATGCTTCACTCCAGGTTTACTGTATCCCTTGGACCTTCTTATTGACGATGAAACACAGAAAATTCATCGGAATTAAATACAAAAGGCATAATGCCGACTTAAGGACAAGAAGACTGACTCCTCTTACTGACTATGTTTTTAACCATTCCTGTGACACTACTTATATATTCCGATGCTTCACTTCAGGTTTTTCTGTATCCCTTGGACCTTCTTATTGACGATGAAACATTGAAATTGCATCGGAATTAAATACAAAAGGCACAAGGCCGACATAAGGACAAGAAGACTGTCTCTCCTTACTGACTATGTTTTGAACCATTCCTGTGACACTAGTTATAGATTCCGATGCTTCACTTCAGGTTTACTGTATCCCTCAGACATTCTTATTGACGATGAAACACAGATATTGCATCGGAATTAAATAGAAAAGGTACAATGCCGACTTAAGTGCAAGAGGACTGACACTTCTTACTGTCTATGCTCTGAACCATTCCTATGACTCTAGTTATAGATTCCGATGCTTCACTTCATGTTTACCGTATCAATCTGACCTTCTTATTGACGATGAAACACAGAAATTGCATCGGAATTAAATACAAAAGGCACAATGCCGACTTAAGGACAAGAAGACTGACTCTTCTTACTGACTATGATTTGAACCATTCCTGTGACACTGGTTATAGAGTCCGACGCTTCACTTCAGGTTTTTTGTATCCCTCTGACCTTCTTATTCACGATGAAACACAGTAATTACATCGGAATTAAATACAAAAGGCACAATGCCGACTTAAGGACAAGAAGACTGACTCTTCTTACTGTCTATGTTTTGAACCATTCCATTGACACTAGTTATAGATTCCGATGCTTTTACTTCAGGTTTACCTTATCCCTTGGACTTTCTTATTGACGATGAAACACAGAAATTGCATCGGAATTAAATACAAAAAGCACAATGCCGACTTAGGTACATGTAGACTGACTCTTCTTACTTTCTATGCTTTGAACCATTCCTGCGACTCTAGTTATAGATTCCGATGCTACACTCCAGGTTTACTATATCCCATGGACCTTCTTATTGACGATGAAACACAGAAATTGCTTCGGATTTAAATAGAAAAGGCACAATGCCGTTTTAAGGACAAGAAGACTGACTCTTCTTACTGACTGTGTTTTGAACCATTCCTGTGACACTAGTTATAGATTCCGATGATTCCCTTCAGGTTTACTGTATCATTTGGACCTTATTATTGACGATGAAGTACAGAAATTACATCGGAATTAAATACAAAAGGCACAATGCCGACTTAAGTACAAAAAGACTGACTCTTGTTACTGACTATGTTTTGAACCATTCCTGTGACATTAGTTATAGATTCCGATGCTTCACTTCAGGTTTACTGTATCCCTCTGACCTTCTTATTGACGATGAAACACAGAAATTGCATCGGAATCAAATAGCAAAGGCACAATGCCGACTTAAGTACATGAAGACTGACTCTTCTTACTGACTATGTTTTGAACCATTCCTGTGACACTAGTTATAGATTCCGACGCTTTACTTCAGGTTTACTGTATCCCTTGGACCTTCTTATTGACGATGAAACACAGAAATTGCATCGGAATTAAATAGAAAGGTCACAATGTCGACTTAAGTACAAGAAGACTGTATCTTCTTACAGTCTATGTTTTGAACCATTCCTGTGACACTAGTTATAGATTCCGATGCTTCACTCCAGGATTACTGTATCCCTTGGACCTTCTTATGGACGATGAAACACAGAAAATGCATCGGAATTAAATACGAAAGGCATAATGCTGACTTAAGGACATGAAGACTGACTCTTCTTACTGACTATGTTTTGAACCATTCCTGTGACACTAGTTATAGATTCCGATGCTTTACTTCAGGTTTACTGTATACCTCTGACCTTCTTATTGTCGATGAAACACTGAAATTGCTTCGGTATTATATAGATTAGGCAAATATGCCGACTTAAGAACAAGAAGACTACCTCCTCTTACTGACTATGTTTTGAACCTTTCATGTGACATTAGTTATAGATTCCGATGCTTCACTTCAGGTTTACTGTATCAATTATACCTTCTTATTGACGATGAAACACAGAAATTGCATCGGAATTAAATACAAAAGGCACAATGCCGACTTAAGTACATGAAGACTGACTCTTCTTACTGACTATGTTTGAACCATTCCTGTGACACTAGTTATAGATTCCGATGCTTCACTTCAGGTTTACTGTATCCCTTAGACCTTCGTATTGACTATGAGACACTGAAATTGCATCGGAATTAAATACAAAAGGCACAATGCCGACGTAAGTACATGAAGACCGACTCTTCTTACTGACTATGTTTTGAACGATTCCTGTGACACTTGTTATAGATTCCGATGCTTCACTTCAGGTTTACTGTCTCCCTTGGACCTTCTTATTGACGATGAAACACAGAAATTGCATCGGAATTAAATACAAAAGGCACAATGCCAACTTAAGTACATGAAGACTGACTCTTCTTACTGACTATGTTTTGAACCATTCCTGTGACGCTAGTTATAGATTCCGATGATTCACTTCAGGTTTACTGTATCCCTTGGACCTTCTTATTGACGATGAGACACTGAAATTGCATCCGAATTAAATACAAAAGCCACAATGCCGACTTAAGTACATGAAGACCGACTCTTCTTACTGACTATGATTTGAACGATTCCTGTGACACTAGTTATGGATTCCGATGCTTCACTCCAGATTTACTGTATCCCTTGGACCTTCTTATTGATGATGGAACACAGAAATTGCATCGGAATTAAATAGAAAATTCACAATGCCGACTTAAGTACAAGAAGACTGTATCTTCTTACTGTCTATATTTTGAACCATTCCTGTGACACTAGTTATAGATTCCGATGCTTCACTTCATGTTTACCGTATCCCTCTGACCTTCTTATTGACGATGAAACACAGAAATTGCACCGGAATTAAATACAAAAGGCACAAAGCCGACATAATTTCAAGAAGACTGACTCTTCTTACTGTCTATGCTTTGAACCATTCCATTAACACTATTTATAGATTCCGATACTTCACTCCTGGTTTACTGTATCCCTTGGAACTTCTTATTGACGAAGAAACACAGAAATTGCATCGGAATTAAATACAAAAGGCACAATGCCGACTTAAGAACAAGAAGACTCACTCTTCTTACCGACTATGTTTTGAACCATTCCTGTGACACTAGTTATAGATTCCGATGCTTCACTTCAGGTTTACTGTATCCCTCTGACCTTCTTATTTCCGATGAAATGCAGAAATTACATCGGAATTAAATACAAAAGGCACAATGCCTACTTAAGTACAAAAAGACTGACTCTTGTTACTGACTATGATTTGAACCATTTCTGTGACACTAGTTATAGATTCCGATGCTTGACTTCAGGTTTACTGCATCCCTCTGACCTTCTTATTGACGATGAAACACAGAAATTGCATCGGAATTAAATAGAAAAGGCACAATGTCGACTTAAGTACAAGAAGACTGACTCTTCTTACTGTCTATGTTTTGAACCATTCCTATGACACTAGTTATAGATTCCGATGCTTCACTTCATATTTACCGCATCCCTCTGACCTTCTTATTGACGATGAAAGACAGAAATTGCACCGGAATTAAATACAAAAGGCACAATGCCGTCTTAAGTACATGAAGACTGACTCTTCTTACTGTCTATGCTTTGAACCATTCCATTGACACTAGTTATAGATTCCGATGCTTTACTTCAGGTTTACCGTATCCCTTGGACCTTCTTATTGACGATGAAACACAGATATTGCATCGGAATTAAATAGAAAAGGTACAATGCCGACTTAAGTGCAAGAAGACTGACACTCCTTACTGTCTATGATTTGAACCATTCCTATGACATTAGTTATAGATTCCGATGCTTCACTTCATGTTTACCGTATCAATCTGACCTTCTTATTGACGATGAAACACAGAAATTGCATCGGAATTAAATACAAAAGGCACAATGCCGACTTAAGGACAAGAAGATTGACTCTTCTTACTGACTATGATTTGAACCATTCCTGTGACACTGGTTATAGAGTCCGACGCTTCACTTCAGGTTTTTTGTATCCCTCTGACCTTCATATTCACGATGAAACACAGAAATTACATCGGAATTAAATACAAAAGGCACAATGCCGACTTAAGGACAAGAAAACTGACTCTTCTTACTGTCTATGTTTTGAACCATTCCATTGACACTAGTTATAGATTCCGATGCTTTTACTTCAGGTTTACCTTATCCCTTGGACTTTCTTATTGACGATGAAACACAGAAATTGCATCGGAATTAAATAGAAAGTTCACAATGTCGACTTAAGTACAAGAAGACTGTATCTTCTTACAGTCTATGTTTTGAACCATTCCTGTGACACTAGTTATAGATTCCGATGCTTCACTCCAGGTTTACTGTATCCCTTGGACCTTCTTATTGACGATGAAACACAGAAAATGCATCGGAATTAAATACGAAAGGCATAATGCTGACTTAAGGACATGAAGACTGACTCTTCTTACTGACTATGTTTTGAACCATTCCTGTGACACTAGTTATAGATTCCGATGCTTCACTTCAGGTTTACTGTATACCTCTGACCTTCTTATTGTCGATGAAACATTGAAATTGCTTCGGTATTGAATAGATTAGGCAAATATGCCGACTTAAGAACAAGAAGACTACCTCCTCTTACTGACTATGTTTTGAACCATTCATGTGACATTAGTTATAGATTCCGATGCTTCACTTCAGGTTTACTGTATCCCTTATACCTTCTTATTGACGATGAAACACAGAAATTGCATCGGAATTAAATACAAAAGGCACAATGCCGACTTAAGTACATGAAGACTGACTCTTCTTACTGACTATGTTTGAACCATTCCTGTGACACTAGTTATAGATTCCGATGCTTCGCTTCAGGTTTACTGTATCCCTTGGACCTTCGTATTGACTATGAGACACTGAAATTGCATCGGAATTAAATACAAAAGGCACAATGCCGACATAAGTACATGAAGACCGACTCTTCTTACTGACTATGTTTTGAACGATTCCTGTGACACTTGTTATAGATTCCGATGCTTCACTTCAGGTTTACTGTCTCCCTTGGACCTTCTTATTGACGATGAAACACAGAAATTGCATCGGAATTAAATACAAAAGGCACAATGCTAACTTAAGTACATGAAGACTGACTCTTCTTACTGACTATGTTTTGAACCATTCCTGTGACACTAGTTATAGATTCCGATGATTCACTTCAGGTTTACTGTATCCCTTGGACCTTCTTATTGACGATGAGACACTGAAATTGCATCCGAATTAAATACAAAAGCCACAATGCCGACTTAAGTACATGAAGACCGACTCCTCTTACTGACTATGATTTGAACGATTCCTGTGACACTAGTTATGGATTCCGATGCTTCACTCCAGATTTACTGTATCCCTTGGACCTTCTTATTGATGATGGAACGCAGAAATTGCATCGGAATTAAATAGAAAATTCACAATGCCGACTTAAGTACAAGAAGACTGTATCTTCTTACTGTCTATATTTTGAACCATTCCTGTGACACTAGTTATAGATTCCGATGCTTCACTTCATGTTTACCGTATCCCTCTGACCTTCTTATTGACGATGAAACACAGAAATTGCACCGGAATTAAATACAAAAGGCACAAAGCCGACATAATTTCAAGAAGACTGACTCTTCTTACTGTCTATGCTTTGAACCATTCCATTAACACTATTTATAGATTCCGATACTTCACTCCTGGTTTACTGTATCCCTTGGAACTTCTTATTGACGAAGAAACACAGAAATTGCATCGGAATTAAATACAAAAGGCACAATGCCGACTTAAGAACAAGAAGACTCACTCTTCTTACCGACTATGTTTTGAACCATTCCTGTGACACTAGTTATAGATTCCGATGCTTCACTTCAGGTTTACTGTATCCCTCTGACCTTCTTATTTCCGATGAAATGCAGAAATTACATCGGAATTAAATACAAAAGGCACAATGCCTACTTAAGTACAAAAAGACTGACTCTTGTTACTGACTATGATTTGAACCATTTCTGTGACACTAGTTATAGATTCCGATGCTTGACTTCAGGTTTACTGCATCCCTCTGACCTTCTTATTGACGATGAAACACAGAAATTGCATCGGAATTAAATAGAAAAGGCACAATGTCGACTTAAGTACAAGAAGACTGACTCTTCTTACTGTCTATGTTTTGAACCATTCCTATGACACTAGTTATAGATTCCGATGCTTCACTTCATATTTACCGCATCCCTCTGACCTTCTTATTGACGATGAAACACAGAAATTGCACCGGAATTAAATACAAAAGGCACAATGCCGTCTTAAGTACATGAAGACTGACTCTTCTTACTGTCTATGCTTTGAACCATTCCATTGACACTAGTTATAGATTCCGATGCTTTACTTCAGGTTTACCGTATCCCTTGGACCTTCTTATTGACGATGAAATACAGAAATTGCATTGGAATTAAATAGAAAATTCACAATGCCGACTTAAGTACAAGAAGACTGTATCTTCTTACTGTCTATGTTTTGAACCATTCCTGTGACACTAGTTATAGATTCCGATGCTTCACTCCATGTTTACTGTATCCCTTGGACCTTCTTATTGACGATGAAACACAGAAAATTCATCGGAATTAAATACAAAAGGCATAATGCCGACTTAAGGACAAGAAGACTGACTCTTCTTACTGACTATGTTTTGAACCATTCCTGTGACACTACTTATATATTCCGATGCTTCACTTCAGGTTTTTCTGTATCCCTTGGACCTTCTTATTGACGATGAAACATTGAAATTGCATCGGAATTAAATACAAAAGGCACAAGGCCGACATAAGGACAAGAAGACTGTCTCTCCTTACTGACTATGTTTTGAACCATTCCTGTGACACTAGTTATAGATTCCGATGCTTCACTTCAGGTTTACTGTATCCCTCAGACATTCTTATTGACGATGAAACACAGATATTGCATCGGAATTAAATAGAAAAGGTACAATGCCGACTTAAGTGCAAGAAGACTGACACTCCTTACTGTCTATGATTTGAACCATTCCTATGACATTAGTTATAGATTCCGATGCTTCACTTCATGTTTACCGTATCAATCTGACCTTCTTATTGACGATGAAACACAAAAATTGCATCGGAATTAAATACAAAAGGCACAATGCCGACTTAAGGACAAGAAGATTGACTCTTCTTACTGACTATGATTTGAACCATTCCTGTGACACTGGTTATAGAGTCCGACGCTTCACTTCAGGTTTTTTGTATCCCTCTGACCTTCATATTCACGATGAAACACAGAAATTACATCGGAATTAAATACAAAAGGCACAATGCCGACTTAAGGACAAGAAAACTGACTCTTCTTACTGTCTATGTTTTGAACCATTCCATTGACACAAGTTATAGATTCCGATGCTTTTACTTCAGGTTTACCTTATCCCTTGGACTTTCTTATTGACGATGAAACACAGAAATTGCATCGGAATTGAATACAAAAGGCACAATGCCGACTTAGGTACATGAAGACTGACTCTTCTTACTTTCTATGTTTTGAACCATTCCTGTGACACTAGTTATAGATTCCGACGCGTTACTTCAGGTTTACTGTATCCCTTGGACCTTCTTATTGACGATGAAACACAGAAATTGCATCGGAATTAAATAGAAATTTCACAATGTCGACTTAAGTACAAGAAGACTGTATCTTCTTACAGTCTATGTTTTGAACCATTCCTGTGACACTAGTTATAGATTCCGATGCTTCACTCCAGGTTTACTGTATCCCTTGGACCTTCTTATTGACGATGAAACACAGAAAATGCATCGGAATTAAATACGAAAGGCATAATGCTGACTTAAGGACATGAAGACTGACTCTTCTTACTGACTATGTTTTGAACCATTCCTGTGACACTAGTTATAGATTCCGATGCTTCACTTCAGGTTTACTGTATACCTCTGACCTTCTTATTGTCGATGAAACATTGAAATTGCTTCGGTATTGAATAGATTAGGCAAATATGCCGACTTAAGAACAAGAAGACTACCTCCTCTTACTGACTATGTTTTGAACCATTCATGTGACATTAGTTATAGATTCCGATGCTTCACTTCAGGTTTACTGTATCCCTTATACCTTCTTATTGACGATGAAACACAGAAATTGCATCGGAATTAAATACAAAAGGCACAATGCCGACTTAAGTACATGAAGACTGACTCTTCTTACTGACTATGTTTGAACCATTCCTGTGACACTAGTTATAGATTCCGATGCTTCGCTTCAGGTTTACTGTATCCCTTGGACCTTCGTATTGACTATGAGACACTGAAATTGCATCGGAATTAAATACAAAAGGCACAATGCCGACATAAGTACATGAAGACCGACTCTTCTTACTGACTATGTTTTGAACGATTCCTGTGACACTTGTTATAGATTCCGATGCTTCACTTCAGGTTTACTGTCTCCCTTGGACCTTCTTATTGACGATGAAACACAGAAATTGCATCGGAATTAAATACAAAAGGCACAATGCCAACTTAAGTACATGAAGACTGACTCTTCTTACTGACTATGTTTTGAACCATTCCTGTGACACTAGTTATAGATTCCGATGATTCACTTCAGGTTTACTGTATCCCTTGGACCTTCTTATTGACGATGAGACACTGAAATTGCATCCGAATTAAATACAAAAGCCACAATGCCGACTTAAGTACATGAAGACCGACTCTTCTTACTGACTATGATTTGAACGATTCCTGTGACACTAGTTATGGATTCCGATGCTTCACTCCAGATTTACTGTATCCCTTGGACCTTCGTATTGATGATGGAACACAGAAATTGCATCGGAATTAAATAGAAAATTCACAATGCCGATTTAAGTACAAGAAGACTGTATCTTCTTACTGTCTATATTTTGAACCATTCCTGTGACACTAGTTATAGATTCCGATGCTTCACTTCATGTTTACCGTATCCCTCTGACCTTCTTATTGACGATGAAACACAGAAATTGCACCGGAATTAAATACAAAAGGCACAAAGCCGACATAATTTCAAGAAGACTGACTCTTCTTACTGTCTATGTTTTGAACCATTCCATTAACACTATTTATAGATTCCGATACATCACTCCTGGTTTACTGTATCCCTTGGAACTTCTTATTGACGAAGAAACACAGAAATTGCATCGGAATTAAATACAAAAGGCACAATGCCGACTTAAGAACAAGAAGACTAACTCTTCTTACCGACTATGCTTTGAACCATTCCTGTGACACTAGTTATAGATTCCGATGCTTCACTTCAGGTTTACTGTATCCCTCTGGCCTTCTTATTTCCGATGAAACACAGAAATTACATCGGAATTAAATACAAAAGGCACAATGCCTACTTAAGTACAAAAAGACTGACTCTTGTTACTGACTATGATTTGAACCATTTCTGTGACACTAGTTATAGATTCCGATGCTTGACTTCAGGTTTACTGCATCCCTCTGACCTTCTTATTGACGATGAAACACAGAAATTGCATCGGAATTAAATAGAAAAGGCACAATGTCGACTTAAGTACAAGAAGACTGACTCTTCTTACTGTCTATGTTTTGAACCATTCCTATGACACTAGTTATAGATTCCGATGCTTCACTTCATATTTACCGCATCCCTCTGACCTTCTTATTGACGATGAAACACAGAAATTGCATCGGAATTAAATACAAAAAGCACAATGCCGACTTATGGACAAGAAGACTGACTCTTCTTACTGACTATGTTTTGAACCATCCCTGTGACACTAGTTATACATTCTGATGCTTCACTTCAGGTTTACTGTATCCCTCTGACCTCCTTATTCACGATGAAACACAGAAATTGCACCGGAATTAAATACAAAAGGCACAATGCCGACTTAAGTACATGAAGACTGACTCTTCTTACTGTCTATGCTTTGAACCATTCCATTGACACTAGTTATAGATTCCGATGCTTTACTTCAGGTTTACCGAATCCCTTGGACCTTCTTATTGACGATGAAATACAGAAATTGCATTGGAATTAAATAGAAAATTCACAATGCCGACTTAAGTACAAGAAGACTGTAGCTTCTTACTGTCTATGTTTTGAACCATTCCTGTGACACTAGTTATAGATTCCGATGCTTCACTCCAGGTTTACTGTATCCCTTGGACCTTCTTATTGACGATGAAACACAGAAAATTCATCGGAATTAAATACAAAAGGCATAATGCCGACTTAAGGACAAGAAGACTGACTCTTCTTACTGACTATGTTTTGAACCATTCCTGTGACACTACTTATATATTCCGATGCTTCACTTCAGGTTTTTCTGTATCCCTTGGACCTTCTTATTGACGATGAAACATTGAAATTGCATCGGAATTAAATACAAAAGGCACAAGGCCGACATAAGGACAAGAAGACTGTCTCTCCTTACTGACTATGCTTTGAACCATTCCTGTGACACTAGTTATAGATTCCGATGTTTCACTTCAGGTTTACTGTATCCCTCAGACATTCTTATTGACGATGAAACACAGATATTGCATCGGAATTAAATAGAAAAGGTACAATGCCGACTTAATTGCAAGAAGACTGACACTCCTTACTGTCTATGATTTGAACCATTCCTATGACACTAGTTATAGATTCCGATGCTTCACTTCATGATTACCGTATCAATCTGACCTTCTTATTGACGATGAAACACAGAAATTGCATCGGAATTAAATACAAAAGGCACAATGCCGACTTAAGGACAAGAAGATTGACTCTTCTTACTGACTATGATTTGAACCATTCCTGTGACACTGGTTATAGAGTCCGACGCTTCACTTCAGGTTTTTTGTATCCCTCTGACCTTCTTATTCACGATGAAACACAGAAATTACATCGGAATTAAATACAAAAGGCACAATGCCGACTTAAGGACAAGAAGACTGACTCTTCTTACTGTCTATGTTTTGAACCATTCCATTGACACTAGTTATAGATTCCGATGCTTTTACTTCAGGTTTACCTTATCCCTTGGACTTTCTTATTGACGATGAAACACAGAAATTGCATCGGAATTAAATACAAAAGGCACAATTCCGACTTAGGTACATGAAGACTGACTCTTCTTACTTTCTATGTTTTGAACCATTCCTGTGACACTAGTTATAGATTCCGATGCTACACTCCAGGTTTACTGTATCCCATGGACCTTCTTATTGACGATGAAACACAGAATTTTGCTTCGGATTTAAATAGAAAAGGCACAATGCCGTTTTAAGGACAAGAAGACTGACTCTTCTTACTGACTGTGTTTTGAACCATTCCTGTGACACTAGTTATAGATTCCGATGATTCACTTCAGGTTTACTGTATCATTTGGACCTTATTATTGACGATGAAGTACAGAAATTACATCGGAATTAAATACAAAAGGCACAATGCCGACTTAAGTACAAAAAGACGGACTCTTGTTACTGACTATGTTTTGAACCATTCCTGTGACATTAGTTATAGATTCCGATGCTTCACTTCAGGTTTACTGTATCCCTCTGACCTTCTTATTGACGATGAAACACAGAAATTGCATCGGAATCAAATAGCAAATGCACAATGCCGACTTAAGTACAGGAAGCCTGACTCTCCTTACTGACTATGATTTGAACCATTCCTGTGACACTAGTTATAGAATCCGAAGATTCACTTCAGGTTTACTGTATCCCTCTGACCTTCTTATTGACGATGAAACACAGAAATTGCACGGGAATTAAATACAAAAGGCACAATGCCGCCTTAAGTACATGAAGACCGACTCTTCCTACTGACTATGTTTTGAACCATTCCTGTGACACTAGTTATAGATTCCGATGCTTTACTTCAGGTTTACTGTATCCCTTGGACCTTCTTATTGACGATGAAACACAGAAATTGCATCGGAATTAAATAAAAAGGTCACAATGTCGACTTAAGTACAAGAAGACTGTATCTTCTTACTGTCTATGTTTTGAACCATTCCTGTGACACTAGTTATAGATTCCGATGCTTCACTCCAGGTTTACTGTATCCCTTGGACCTTCTTATTGACGATGAAACACAGAAAATGCATCGGAATTAAATACAAAAGGCATAATGCCGACTTAAGGACAAGAAGACTGACTCTTCTTACTGACTATGTTTTCAACCATTCCTGTGACACTAGTTATAGATTCCGATGCTTCACTTCAGGTTTACTGTATACCTCTGACCTTCTTATTGTCGATGAAACACTGAAATTGCTTCGGTATTAAATAGATTAGGCAAATATGCCGACTTAAGGACAAGAAGACTACCTCTTCTTACTGACTATGTTTTGAACCATTCATGTGACATTAGTTATAGATTCCGATGCTTCACTTCAGGTTTACTGTATCCCTTATACCTTCTTATTGACGATGAAACACAGAAATTGCATCGGAATTAAATACAAAAGGCACAATGCCGACTTAAGTACATGAAGACTGACTCTTCTTACTGACTATGTTTTGAACGATTCCTGTGACACTAGTTATAGATTCCGAAGCTTCACTTCAGGTTTACTGTTTCCCTTGGACCTTCTTATTGACGATGAGACACAGAAATTGCATCGGAATTAAATACAAAAGGCACAATGCCAACTTAAGTACATGAAGACTGACTCTTCTTACTGACTATGTTTTGAACCATCCCTGTGACACTAGTTATAGATTCCGATGCTTCACTTCAGGTTTACTGTATCCCTTGGACCTTCCTATTGACGATGAGACACCGAATTTGCATCCGAATTAAATACAAAAGCCACAATGCCGACTTAAGTACATGAAGACCGACTCTTCTTACTGACCATGATTTGAACGATTCCTGTGACACTAGTTATGGATTCCGATGCTTCACTCCAGGTTTACTGTATCCCTTGGACCTTCTTATTGCCGATGGAACACAGAAATTGCAGCGGAATTAAATAGAAAATTCACAATGCCGACTTAAGTACAAGAAGACTGTATCTTCTTACTGTCTATATTTTGAACCATTCCTGTGACACTAGTTATAGATTCCGATGCTTCACTTCAGGTTTACTGTATCCCTTATACCTTCTTATTGACGATGAAACACAGAAATTGCACCTGAATTAAATACAAAAGTCACAAAGCCGACATAATTTCAAGAAGACTGACTCTTCTTACTGTCTATGCTTTGAACCATTCCATTAACACTATTTATAGATTCCGATACTTCACTCCAGGTTTACTCTATCCCTTGGAACTTCTTATTGACGAGGAACCACAGAAATTGCATCGGAATTAAATACAAGAGGCACAATGCCGACTTAAGTACATGAAGCTGACTTTTCTTACTGACTATGTTTGAACCATTCGTGTGACACTAGTTATAGATTCAGATGCTACACTCCAGGTTTACTGTATCCCTTGGACCTTCTTATTGACGATGAAACACAGAAATTTCATCGGAATTAAATACAAAAGGCACAATGCCGACTTAAGAACAAGAGGACTCACTCTTCTTACTGACTATGTTTTGAACCATTCCTATGACACTAGTTATAGATTCCGATGCTTCACTTCAGATTTACTGTATCCCTCTGACCTTCTTATTTCCGATGAAACACAGAAATTACATCGGAATTAAATACAAAAGTCACAATGCCTACTAAAGTACAAAAAGACTGACTCTTGTTACTGACTATGTTTTGAACCATTCCTGTGACACTAGTTATAGATTCCGATTCTTGACTTCATGTTTACTGCATCCCTCTGACCTTCTTATTGACGATGAAACACAGAAATTGCATCGGAATTAAATAGAAAAGGCACAATGTCGACTTAAGTACAAGAAGACTGACTCTTCTTACTGTCTATGTTTTCAAAAATTCCTATGACACTAGTTATAGATTCCGATGCTTCACTTCATATTTACCGCATCCCTCTGACCTTCTTATTGACGTTGAAACACAGAAAATGCATCGGAATTAAGTACAAAAGGCATAATGCCGACTTAAGGACAAGAAGACTGACTCTTCTTACTGACTATGTTTTGAACCATTCCTGTGACACTAGTTATAGATTCCGATGCTTCACTTCAGGTTTACTGTATCCCTTGGACCTTCTTATTGACGATGAAACACAGAAATTGCATCGGAATTAAATACAAAAGGCACAATGCCGACTTAAGTTCATGAAGACTGACTCTTCTTACTGACTATGTTTGAACCATTCCTGTGACACTAGTTATAGATTCCGATGCCTTACTTCAGGTTTACTGTATCTCTCTGACCTTCTTATTGACGATGAAACACTGAAATTGCATAGGAATTAAATACAAAAGGCACAATGCCGACTCAAGTACATGAAGACCGACTCTTCTTACTGACTATGTTTTGAACCATTCCTGTGACACTAGTTATAGATTCCGATGCTTCACTTCAGGTTTACTGTATCCCTTGGACCTTCTTATTGACGATGAAACACTGAAATTGCATCGGAATTAAATACAAAAGGCACAATGCCGACTTAAGTACATGAAGACCGACTCTTCTTACTGACTATGTTTTGAACCATTCCTGTGACACTTGTTATACATTCCGATGCTTCACTTCAGGTTTACTGTTTCCTTGGACCATCTTATTGACGATGAAACACAGAAATTGCATCGGAATTAAAAACAAAAGGGACAATGCCGACTTAAGTACTGTCTGTGTTTTGACCATTCCTGTGACACTAGTTATACTTTCCGATGATTCACTCCAGGTTTACTGCAAACCTTGGACCTTCTTATTGACGATGAGACACAGAAATTGCATCGGAATTAAATGCAAAAGGCACAAGGCCGACTTAAGGACAAGAAGACTGTCTCTTCTTACTGACTATGTTTGAACCATTCCTGTGACACTAGTTATAGATTCCGATGCTTCATTTCAGGTTTATTGTATCCCTTGGACCTTCTTAATGACGATTAAACACAGAAATTGCATCGGAATTAGATACAAAACGCACAATGCCGACTTAAGTACATGACGACTGACTCTTCTTACTGACTATGTTTTGAACCATTCCTGTGACACTAGTTATATATTCCAATTCTACACTCGAGGTTTACTGTATCCTTTGGACCTTCTTATTGGCGATGAAACACAGAAATTGCATCAGAATTAAATACAAAAGGCACAATGCTGACTTAAGGACAAGAAGACTGACCCTTCTTTCTGAGTATGTTTTGAACCATTCCTGTGACACTAGTTATAGATTCCGATGCTTCATTTTTTTGGTTTACTGTATCCCACCGACCTTCTTGTTCACGTTGAAACACAGAAATTGCACTGGAATAAAATACAAAAGGCACAATGCCGACTTAAGTACAAGAAGACTGACTCTTCTTACTCTGTATGCTTTCAACCATTCCATTGACACTAGTTAGAGATTCCGATGCTTCACTTCAGGTTTACTGTATCCCTCTGACCTTCTTATTGACGATGAAACACAGAAATTACATCGGAATTAAATACAAAAGGCACAATGCCGACTTAAGTACAAAAAAAAATGACTCTCGTTACTGACTACGTTTTGAATGATTCCTGTGACACTGGTTATGGATTCCGATGCTAGACTTCAGGTTTACTGTATCCCTCTGACATTCTTATTGACGATGAAACACAGAAATTGCATCGGAATTAAATAGAAAAGGCACAATGCCGACTTAAGTACAAGAAGACTGACTCTTCTTACTGTCTATGCTTTGAACCATTCCTGTGACACCAGTTATAGAGTCCGATGCTTCACTTCAGATTTACTGTATCCCTCTGACCTTCTTATTCACGATGAGACGCAGAAATTACATCGGGATTAAATACAAAAGGCACAATGCCGACTTAACGACAAGAAGACTGACTCTTCTTACTGTCTATGTTTTGAACCATTCCATTGACACTAGTTATAGATTCCGATGCTTCACTTCAGATTTACTGTATCCCTTGGACTTTCTTATTGACGATGAAACACAGAAATTGCATCGGAATTAAATACAAAAGGCACAATGCCGACTTAGGTACATAAAGACTGACTCTTCTTACTTTCTATGTTTTGAACCATTCCTGTGACACTAGTTATAGATTCCGATGCTACACTCCAGGTTTACTGTATCCCATGGACCTACTTATTGACGATGAAACACAGAAATTGCATCGGATTTAAATACAAATGGCACAATGCCGACTTAAGAAAAAGAAGACTGACACATCTTACTGACTGTGTTTTGAACCATTCCTGTGACACTAGTTATAGATTCCGATAGTTCACTTCAGGTTTACTGTATCATTTGGACCTTCTTATTGACGATGAAGTACAGAAATTACATCGGAATTAAATACAAAAGGCACAATGCCCACTTAAGTACAAAAAGACTGACTCTTGTTACTGACTATGTTTTGAACCATTCCTGTGACATTAGTTATAGATTCCGATGCTTCACTTCAGGTTTACTGTATCCCTCTGACCTTCTAATTGACGATGAAACACAGAAATTGCATCAGAATCAAATAGAAAAGGCACAATGCCGACTTAAGTACAAGAAGACTGACTCTTCTTACTGTCTATGTTTTGAATCATTCCTGTGACACTAGTTATAGATTCCGATGCTTGACTTCAGGTTTACTGTATCCCTAGGACCTTCGTATTGACGATGAAACACAGAAATTGCATCGGAATTTAATACAGAATGCACAATGCCGACTTAAGTACAAGAAGACTGACCCTTCTTACTGACTATGATTTGAACCATTCCTGTGACACTAGTTATAGAATCCGATGATTCACTTCAGGTTTACTGTATTCCTTAGACCTTCTTATTGACGATGAAACACAGAAATTGCATCGGAATTAAATAGAAAAGGCACAATGCCGACTTAAGTACATGAAGACCGACTCTTCTTACTGACAATGCTTTGAACCATTCCTGTGACACCAGTTATAGATTCCGATGCTTTACTTCAGGTTTACTGTATCCCTTGGACCTTCTTATTAACGATGAAACACAGAAATTGCATCGGAATTAAATAGAGAGGGCACAATGCCGACTTAAGTACAAGAAGACTGTATCTTCTTACTGTCTATGTTTTGAACCATTCCTGTGACACTAGTTATAGATTCCGATGCTTATCTCCAGGTTTACTGTATCCCTTGGACCTTCTTATTGACGATGACACACAGGAAATGCATCGGAATTAAATACAAAAAGCATAATGCCGACTTAAGGACAAGAAGACTGACTCTTCTTACTGACTATGTTTTGAACCATTCCTGTGACACTAGTTATAGATTCCGATGATTCACTTCAGGTTTACTGTATCCCTTGGACCTTCTTATTGACTATGAGACACTGAAATTGCATCGGAATTAAATACAAAAGGCACAATGCAGACATAAGTACATGAAGACCGACGCTTCTTACTGACTATGCTTTGAACGATTCCTGTGACACTTGTCATAGATTCCGATGCTTCACCTCAGGTTTACTGTTTCCCTTGGACCTTATTAACGACGATGAAACACAGAAATTGCATCGGAAATAAATACAAAAGGCACAATGCCGACTTAAGTACATGAAGACTGACTCTTCTTACCGACTATGTTTTGAACCATTCCTGTGACACTACTGATATATTCGGATGCTTCACTTCAGGTTTACTGTATCCCTTGGACCTTCTTATTGCCGATGAAACACTGAAATTGCATCGGAATTAAATACAAAAGGCACAATGCAGACTTAAGTACATGAAGACCGACTCTTCTTACTGACTATGTTTTGAACCATTCCTGTGACACTTGTTATAGATCCCGATGCTTCACTACAGGTTTACTGTTTCCTTGGACCTTCTTATTGACGATGAGACACAGAAATTGCATCGGAATTAAAAACAAAAGGCACAATGCCGACTTAAGTACTGTCTATGTTTTCACCATTCCTGTGATACTAGTTATAGATTCCGATGATTCACTCCAGGTTTACTGTAACCCTTGGACCTTCTTATTGACGATGAAACACAGAAATTGCATCGGAATTAAATACAAAATGCACAAGGCCGACTTAGGGACAAGAAGACTGTCACTTCTTACTGACTATGCTTTGAACCATTCCTGTGACACTAGTTATAGATTCCGATGTTTCACTTCAGGTTTATGTATCACTTGGACCTTCTTAATGACGATTAAACACAGAAATTGCATCGGAATTAGATACAAAAGGAACAATGCCGACTTAAGTACATGACGACTGACTCTTCTTACCGACTATGTTTTGAACCATTCCTGTGACACTAGTTATAGATTCAGATGCTTCATTTTATTGGTTTACTGTACCCCCTGACCTTCTTATTCACGATGAAACACAGAAATTGCACCGGAATGAAATACAAAAGGCTCAATGCCGACTTAACTACAAGAAGACTGACTCTTCTTACTGTGTATGCTTTGAACCATTCCATTGACACTAGTTAGAGATTCAGATGCTTCACTTCAGGTTTACTGTATCCCTCTGACATTCTTATTGACGATGAAACACAGAAATTACATCGGAATTAAATACAAAAGGCACAATGCCGACTTAAGTACAAGTAGACTGACTCTTCTTACTGACTTTGTTTTGAACCATTCCTGTGACACTAGTTATAGATTCCGATGCTAGACTTCAGGTTTACTGTTTCCCTCTGACATCCTTATTGACGATGAAACACAGAAATTGCATCGGAATTAAATAGAAAAGGCACAATGCCGACTTAAGTACAAGAAGACTGACTCTTCTTACTGTCTATGCTTTGAACCATTCCTATGACACTAGTTATAGATTCCGATGCTTCACTTCATGTTTACCGTATCAATCTGACCTTCTTATTGACGATGAAACACAGAAATTGCATCGGAATTAAATACAAAAGGCACAATGCCGACTTAAGGACAAGAAGACTGACTCTTCTTACTGTCTATGTTTTGAACCATTCCATTGACACTAGTTATATATTCCGTGCTTCACTTCAGGTTTACTGTATCCCTTGGACTTTCTTATTGACGATGAAACACAGAAATTGCATCGGAATTAAATACAAAAAGCACAATGCCGACTTAGGTACATGAAGACTGACTCTTCTTACTGTCTATGATTTGAACCATTCCTATGACACTAGTTATAGATTCCGATGCTTCACTTCATGTTTTCCGTATCAATCTGACCTTCTTATTGACGATGAAACACAGAAATTGCATCGGAATTAAATACAAAAGGCACAATGCCGACTTAAGGACAAGAAGACTGACTCTTCTTACTGACTAAGATTTGAACCATTCCTGTGACACTAGTTATAGAGTCCGCTGCTTCCCTTCAGGTTTACTGTATCCCTCTGACCTTCTTATTTACGACGAAACACAGAAATTACATCGGAATTAAATACAAAAGGCACAATGCCGACTTAAGGACAAGAAGACTGACTCTTCTTACTGTCTATGTTTTGAACCATTCCATTGACACTAGTTATAGATTCCGATGCTTCACTTCAGGTTTACTGTATCCCTTGGACTTTCTTATTGACGATGAAACACAAAAATTGCATCGGAATTAAATACAAAAGGCACAATGCCGACTTAGGTATATGAAGACTGACTCTTCTTACTTTCTATGATTTGAACCATTCCTGTGACACTAGTTATAGATTCCGATGATTCACTTCAGGTTTACTGTATCATTTGGACCTTCTTATTAACGATGAAACACAGAAATGGCATCGGAATGAAATAGAAGAGGCACAATGCCGACTTAAGTACAAGAAGACTGTATCTTCTTACTGTCTATGTTTTGAACCATTCCTGTGACACTAGTTATAGATTCCGATGCTTCACTCCAGGTTTACTGTATCCCATGGTCCTTCTTATTAACGATGAAACACAGAAAATGCATCGGAATTAAATTCAAAAGGCATAATGCCGACTTAAGGACAAGAAGACTGACTCTTCTTACTGCCTATGTTTTGAACCATTCCTGTGACCCTAGTTATAGAATCCGATGCTTCGCTTCTGGTTTACTGTATCCCTCTGACCATCTTACTGACGGTGAAACACAGAAATTGCATCGGAATCAAATAGAAAGGGCACAATGCCGACTTAAGTACAAGAACACTGACTCTTAATACTGTCTATGCTTTGAATCATTCCTGTGACACTAGTTATAGATTCCGATGCTTGACTTCAGGTTTACTGTATCCCTAGGACCTTCGTATTGACGATGAAACACAGAAATTGCATCGGAATTTAATACAAAAGTCACAATGCCGACTTAAGTACAAGAAGACAGACTCTTCTTACTGACTATGATTTGAACCATTCCTGTGACACTAGTTATAGAATCCGATGATTCACTTCAGGTTTACTGTATCCCTCTGACCTTCTTATTGAAGATGAAACACACAAATTGCACGGGAATTAAATACAAAAGCCACAATGCGGACTTAAGTACATGAAGACCGACTCTTCTTACTGACTATGTTTTGAACCATTCCTGTGTCACTAGTTATAGATTCCGATGCTTGACTTCAGGTTTACTGCATCCCTCTGACCTTCTTATTGACGATGAAACACAGAAATTGCATCGGAATTAAATAGAAAAGGCACAATGTCGACTTAAGTACAAGAAGACTGACTCTTCTTACTGTCTATGCTTTGAACCATTCCTGTGACACTAGTTATAGATTCCGATGCTTCACTCCAGGTTTCCTGTATCCCTTGGACGTTCTTATTGACGATGAAACACAGAAAATGCATCGGAATTAAATACAAAAGGCACAATGCCGACTTAAGTACATGAAGACCGACCCTTCTTACTGACTATGTTTTGAACCATTCCTGTGACACTTGTTATACATTCCGATGCTTCACTTCAGGTTTACTGTTTCCTTGGACCATCTTATTGACGATGAAACACAGAAATTGCATCGGAATAAAAACAAAAGGGACAATGCCGACTTAAGTACTGTCTGTGTTTTGACCATTCCTGTGACACTAGTTATAGTTTCCCATGATTCACTCCAGGTTTACTGCAAACCTTGGACCTTCTTATTGACGATGAAACACAGAAATTGCATCGGAATTAAATACAAAAGGCAGAAGGCCGACTTAGGGACAAGAAGACTGCCTCTTCTTACTGACTATGTTTTGAACCATTCCTGTGACACTAGTTATAGATTCCGATGCTTCATTTCAGGTTTATTGTATCCCTTGGACGTTCTTAATGACGATTAATCACAGAATTTGCTCCGGAATTAGATACAAAACGCACAATGCCGACTTAAGTACATGACGACTGACTCTTCTTACTGACTATGTTTTGAACCATTCCTGTGACACTAGTTATATATTCCGATTCTACACTCGAGGTTTACTGTATCCTTTGGACCTTCTTATTGGCGATGAAACACAGAAATAGCATCAGAATTAAATACAAAAGGCACAATGCCGACTTAAGGACAAGAAGACTGACCCTTCTTTCTGACTATGTTTTGAACCATTCCTGTGACACTAGTTATAGATTCCGATGCTTCACTTCAGGTTTACTGTATCCCTTGGACCTTCTTATTAACGATGAAACACTGAAATTGCATCGGAATTAAATACAAAAGGCACAATGCCGACTTAAGTACATGAAGACCGACTCTTCTTACTGACTATGTTTTGAACCATTCCTGTGACACTTGTTATACATTCCGATGCTTCACTTCAGGTTTACTGTTTCCTTGGACCATCTTATTGACGCTGAAACACAGAAATTGCATCGGAATTAAAAACAAAAGGGACAATGCCAACTTAAGTACTGTCTGTGTTTTGACCATTCCTGTGACACTAGTTATACTTTCCGATGATTCACTCCAGGTTTACTGCAACCCTTGGACCTTCTTATTGACGATGAAACACAGAAATTGCATCGGAATTAAATGCAAAAGGCACAAGGCAGATTTAAGGACAAGAAGACTGTCTCTTCTTACTGACTATGTTTGAACCATTCCTGTGACACTAGTTATAGATTCCGATGCTTCATTTCAGGTTTATTGTATCCCTTGGACCTTCTTAATGACGATTAAACACAGAAATTGCATCGGTATTAGATACAAAACGCACAATGCCGACTTAAGTACATGACGACTGACTCTTCTTACTGACTATGTTTTGAACCATCCCTGTGACACTAGTTATATATTCCAATTCTAGACTCGAGGTTTACTGTATCCTTTGGACCTTCTTATTGGATATGAAACACAGAAATTGCATCAGAATTAAATACAAAAGGCACAATGCCGACTTAAGTACAAGAAGACTGACTCTTCTTACTGTGTATGCTTTGAACCATTCCATTGACACTAGTTAGAGATTCCGATGCTTCACTTCAGGTTTACTGTATCCCTCTGACCTTCTTATTGACGATGAAACACAGAAATTACATCGGAATTAAATACAAAAGGCACAATGCCGACTTAAGTACAAAAAAAATGACTCTCGTTACTGACTACGTTTTGAATGATTCCTGTGACACTGGTTATGGATTCCGATGCTAGACTTCAGGTTTACTGTATCCCTCTGACATTCTTATTGACGATGAAACACAGAAATTGCATCGGAATTAAATAGAAAAGGCACAATGCCGACTTAAGTACAAGAAGACTGACTCTTCTTACTGTCTATGCTTTGAACCATTCCTGTGACACTAGTTATAGAGTCCGATGCTTCACTTCAGATTTACTGTATCCCTCTGACCTTCTTATTCACGATGAGACGCAGAAATTACTTCGGAATTAAATACAAAAGGCACAATGCCGACTTAAGGACAAGAAGACTGACTCTTCTTACTGTCTATGTTTTGAACCATTCCATTGACACTAGTTATAGATTCCGATGCTTCACTTCAGATTTACTGTATCCCTTGGACTTTCTTATTGACGATGAAACACAGAAATTGCATCGGAATTAAATACAAAAGGCACAATGCCGACTTAGGTACATGAAGACTGACTCTTCTTACTTTCTATGTTTTGAACCATTCCTGTGACACTAGTTATAGATTCCGATGCTACACTCCAGGTTTACTGTATCCCATGGACCTTCTTATTGACGATGAAACACAGAAATTGCATCGGATTTAAATACAAATGGCACAATGCCGACTTAAGAAAAAGAAGACTGACACTTCTTACTGACTGTGTTTTGAACCATTCCTGTGACACTAGTTATAGATTCCGATGCTTGACTTCAGGTTTACTGTATCCCTAGGACCTTCGTATTGACGATGAAACACAGAAATTGCATCGGAATTTTATACAAAATGCACAATGCCGACTTAAGTACAAGAAGACTGACTCTTCTTACTGACTATGCTTTGAACCATTCCTGTGACACTAGTTATAGATTCCGATGCTTTACTTCAGGTTTACTGTATCCCTTGGACCTTCTTATTAACGATGAAACACAGAAATTGCATCGGAATTAAATAGAAAGGGCACAATGCCGACTTAAGTACAAGAAGACTGTATCTTCTTACTGTCTATGTTTTGAACCATTCCTGTGACACTAGTTATAGATTCCGATGCTTATCTCCAGGTTTACTGTATCCCTTGGACCTTCTTATTGACGATGACACACAGAAAATGCATCGGAATTAAATACAAAAAGCATAATGCCGACTTAAGGACAAGAAGACTGACTCTTCTTACTGACTATGTTTTGAACCATTCCTGTGACACTAGTTATAAATTCCGATGCTTCACTTCAGGTTTACTGTATCCCTTGGACCTTCTTATTGACTATGAGACACTGAAATTGCATCGGAATTAAATACAATAGGCACAATGCAGACATAAGTACATGAAGACCGACGCTTCTTACTGACTATGCTTTGAACGATTCCTGTGACACTTGTCATAGATTCCGATGCTTCACTTCAGGTTTACTGTTTCCCTTGGACCTTATTAACGACGATGAAACACAGAAATTGCATCGGAAATAAATACAAAAGGCACAATGCCGACTTAAGTACATGAAGACTGACTCTTCTTACCGACTATGTTTTGAACCATTCCTGTGACACTACTGATATATTCGGATGCTTCACTTCAGGTTTACTGTATCCCTTGGACCTTCTTATTGCCGATGAAACACTGAAATTGCATCGGAATTAAATACAAAAGGCACAATGCAGACTTAAGTACATGAAGACCGACTCTTCTTACTGACTATGTTTTGAACCATTCCTGTGACACTTGTTATAGATCCCGATGCTTCACTACAGGTTTACTGTTTCCTTGGACCTTCTTATTGACGATGAGACACAGAAATTGCATCGGAATTAAAAACAAAAGGCACAATGCCGACTTAAGTACTGTCTATGTTTTCACCATTCCTGTGATACTAGTTATAGATTCCGATGATTCACTCCAGGTTTACTGTAACCCTTGGACCTTCTTATTGACGATGAAACACAGAAATTGCATCGGAATTAAATACAAAATGCACAAGGCCGACTTAGGGACAAGAAGACTGTCACTTCTTACTGACTATGCTTTGAACCATTCCTGTGACACTAGTTATAGATTCCGATGCTTCACTTCAGGTTTATGTATCACTTGGACCTTCTTAATGACGATTAAACACAGAAATTGCATCGGAATTAGATACAAAAGGAACAATGCCGACTTAAGTACATGACGACTGACTCTTCTTACTGACTATGTTTTGAACCATTCCTGTGACACTAGTTATAGATTCAGATGCTTCATTTTATTGGTTTACTGTACCCCCTGACCTTCTTATTCACGATGAAACACAGAAATTGCACCGGAATGAAATACAAAAGGCACAATGCCGACTTAACTACAAGAAGACTGACTCTTCTTACTGTGTATGCTTTGAACCATTCCATTGACACTAGTTAGAGATTCAGATGCTTCACTTCAGGTTTACTGTATCCCTCTGACCTTCTTATTGACGATGAAACACAGAAATTACATCGGAATTAAATACAAAAGGCACAATGCCGACTTAAGTACAAGTAGACTGACTCTTCTTACTGACTTTGTTTTGAACCATTCCTGTGACACTAGTTATAGATTCCGATGCTAGACTTCAGGTTTACTGTATCCCTCTGACATCCTTATTGACGATGAAACACAGATATTGCATCGGAATTAAATAGAAAAGGCACAATGCCGACTTAAGTACAAGAAGACTGACTCTTCTTACTGTCTATGCTTTGAACCATTCCTATGACACTAGTTATAGATTCCGATGCTTCACTTCATGTTTACCGTATCAATCTGACCTTCTTATTGACGATGAAACACAGAAATTGCATCGGAATTAAATACAAAAGGC
Source organism: Schistocerca piceifrons (assembly GCF_021461385.2). Lineage (NCBI taxonomy): Eukaryota > Metazoa > Arthropoda > Insecta > Orthoptera > Acrididae > Schistocerca > Schistocerca piceifrons. The sequence goes on from NW_025728400.1 coordinate 365,639, forward strand.
ACAATGCCGACTTAAGGACAAGAAGACTGACTCTTCTTACTGTCTATGTTTTGAACCATTCCATTGACACTAGTTATATATTCCGTGCTTCACTTCAGGTTTACTGTATCCCTTGGACTTTCTTATTGACGATGAAACACAGAAATTGCATCGGAATTAAATACAAAAAGCACAATGCCGACTTAGGTACATGAAGACTGACTCTTCTTACTGTCTATGATTTGAACCATTCCTATGACACTAGTTATAGATTCCGATGCTTCACTTCATGTTTTCCGTATCAATCTGACCTTCTTATTGACGATGAAACACAGAAATTGCATCGGAATTAAATACAAAAGGCACAATGCCGACTTAAGGACAAGAAGACTGACTCTTCTTACTGACTAAGATTTGAACCATTCCTGTGACACTAGTTATTGAGTCCGCTGCTTCCCTTCAGGTTTACTGTATCCCTCTGACCTTCTTATTTACGACGAAACACAGAAATTACATCGGAATTAAATACAAAAGGCACAATGCCGACTTAAGGACAAGAAGACTGACTCTTCTTACTGTCTATGTTTTGAACCATTCCATTGACACTAGTTATAGATTCCGATGCTTCACTTCAGGTTTACTGTATCCCTTGGACTTTCTTATTGACGATGAAACACAAAAATTGCATCGGAATTAAATACAAAAGGCACAATGCCGACTTAGGTATATGAAGACTGACTCTTCTTACTTTCTATGTTTTGAACCATTCCTGTGACACTAGTTATAGATTCCGATGAATCACTTCAGGTTTACTGTATCATTTGGACCTTCTTATTAACGATGAAACACAGAAATGGCATCGGAATGAAATAGAAGAGGCACAATGCCGACTTAAGTACAAGAAGACTGTATCTTCTTACTGTCTATGTTTTGAACCATTCCTGTGACACTAGTTATAGATTCCGATGCTTCACTCCAGGTTTACTGTATCCCTTGGTCCTTCTTATTAACGATGAAACACAGAAAATGCATCGGAATTAAATTCAAAAGGCATAATGCCGACTTAAGGACAAGAAGACTGACTCTTCTTACTGACTATGTTTTGAACCATTCCTGTGACACTAGTTATAGAATCCGATGCTTCGCTTCAGGTTTACTGTATTCCTCTGACCATCTTACTGACGGTGAAACACAGAAATTGCATCGGAATCAAATAGAAAGGGCACAATGCCGACTTAAGTACAAGAAGACTGACTCTTAATACTGTCTATGCTTTGAATCATTCCTGTGACACTAGTTATAGATTCCGATGCTTGACTTCAGGTTTACTGTATCCCTAGGACCTTCGTATTGACGATGAAACACAGAAATTGCATCGGAATTTAATACAAAAGTCACAATGCCGACTTAAGTACAAGAAGACAGACTCTTCTTACTGACTATGATTTGAACCATTCCTGTGACACTAGTTATAGAATCCGATGATTCACTTCAGGTTTACTGTATCCCTCTGACCTTCTTATTGAAGATGAAACACACAAATTGCACGGGAATTAAATACAAAAGCCACAATGCGGACTTAAGTACATGAAGACCGACTCTTCTTACTGACTATGTTTTGAACCATTCCTGTGACACTAGTTATAGATTCCGATGCTTGACTTCAGGTTTACTGCATCCCTCTGACCTTCTTATTGACGATGAAACACAGAAATTGCATCGGAATTAAATAGAAAAGGCACAATGTCGACTTAAGTACAAGAAGACCGACTCTTCTTACTGACTATGTTTTGAACCATTCCTGTGACACTTGTTATACATTCCGATGCTTCACTTCAGGTTTACTGTTTCCTTGGACCATCTTATTGACGATGAAACACAGAAATTGCATCGGAATTAAAAACAAAAGGGACAATGCCGACTTAAGTACTGTCTGTGTTTTGACCATTCCTGTGACACTAGTTATAGTTTCCCATGATTCACTCCAGGTTTACTGCAAACCTTGGACCTTCTTATTGACGATGAAACACAGAAATTGCATCGGAATTAAATACAAAAGGCACAAGGCCGACTTAAGGACAAGAAGACTGCCTCTTCTTACTGACTATGTTTTGAACCAATCCTGTGACACTAGTTATAGATTCCGATGCTTCATTTCAGGTTTATTGTATCCCTTGGACGTTCTTAATGACGATTAATCACAGAAATTGCATCGGAATTAGATACAAAACGCACAATGCCGACTTAAGTACATGACGACTGACTCTTCTTACTGACTATGTTTTGAACCATTCCTGTGACACTAGTTATATATTCCGATTCTACACTCGAGGTTTACTGTATCCTTTGGACCTTCTTATTGGCGATGAAACACAGAAATTGCATCAGAATTAAATACAAAAGGCACAATGCCGACTTAAGGACAAGAAGACTGACCCTTCTTTCTGACTATGTTTTGAACCATTCCTGTGACACTAGTTATAGATTCCGATGCTTCACTTCAGGTTTACTGTATCCCTTGGACCTTCTTATTGACGATGAAACACTGAAATTGCATCGGAATTAAATACAAAAGGCACAATGCCGACTTAAGTACATGAAGACCGACTCTTCTTACTGACTATGTTTTGAACCATTCCTGTGACACTTGTTATACATTCCGATGCTTCACTTCAGGTTTACTGTTTCCTTGGACCATCTTATTGACGCTGAAACACAGAAATTGCATCGGAATTAAAAACAAAAGGGTCAATGCCGACTTAAGTACTGTCTGTGTTTTGACCATTCCTGTGACACTAGTTATACTTTCCGATGATTCACTCCAGGGTTACTGCAACCCTTGGACCTTCTTATTGACGATGAAACACAGAAATTGCATCGGAATTAAATGCAAAAGGCACAAGGCAGACTTAAGGACAAGAAGACTGTCTCTTCTTACTGACTATGTTTGAACCATTCCTGTGACACTAGTTATAGATTCCGATGCTTCATTTCAGGTTTATTGTATCCCTTGGACCTTCTTAATGACGATTAAACACAGAAATTGCATCGGAATTAGATACAAAACGCACAATGCCGACTTAAGTACATGACGACTGACTCTTCTTACTGACTATGTTTTGAACCATTCCTGTGACACTAGTTATATATTCCAATTCTAGACTCGAGGTTTACTGTATCCTTTGGACCTTCTTATTGGATATGAAACACAGAAATTGCATCAGAATTAAATACAAAAGGCACAATGCCGACTTAAGTACAAGAAGACTGACTCTTCTTACTGTGTATGCTTTGAACCATTCCATTGACACTAGTTAGAGATTCCGATGCTTCACTTCAGGTTTACTGTATCCCTCTGACATTCTTATTGACGATGAAACACAGAAATTACATCGCAATTAAATACAAAAGGCACAATGCCGACTTAAGTACAAAAAAAATGACTCTCGTTACTGACTACGTTTTGAATGATTCCTGTGACACTGGTTATGGATTCCGATGCTAGACTTCAGGTTTACTGTATCCCTCTGACATTCTTATTGACGATGAAACACAGAAATTGCATCGGAATTAAATAGAAAAGGCACAATGCCGACTTAAGTACAAGAAGACTGACTCTTCTTACTGTCTATGCTTTGAACCATTCCTGTGACACTAGTTATAGAGTCCGATGCTTCACTTCAGATTTACTGTATCCCTCTGACCTTCTTATTCACGATGAGACGCAGAAATTACATCGGAATTAAATACAAAAGGCACAATGCCGACTTAAGGACAAGAAGACTGACTCTTCTTACTGTCTATGTTTTGAACCATTCCATTGACACTAGTTATAGATTCCGATGCTTCACTTCAGATTTACTGTATCCCTTGGACTTTCTTATTGACGATGAAACACAGAAATTGCATCGGAATTAAATACAAAAGGCACAATGCCGACTTAGGTACATGAAGACTGACTCTTCTTACTTTCTATGTTTTGAACCATTCCTGTGACACTAGTTATAGATTCCGATGCTACACTCCAGGTTTACTGTATCCCATGGACCTTCTTATTGACGATGAAACACAGAAATTGCATCGGATTTAAATACAAATGGCACAATGCCGACTTAAGAAAAAGAAGACTGACACTTCTTACTGACTGTGTTTTGAACCATTCCTGTGACACTAGTTATAGATTCCGATGCTTGACTTCAGGTTTACTGTATCCCTAGGACCTTCGTATTGACGATGAAACACAGAAATTGCATCGGAATTTAATACAAAATGCACAATGCCGACTTAAGTACAAGAAGACTGACTCTTCTTACTGACTATGCTTTGAACCATTCCTGTGACACTAGTTATAGATTCCGATGCTTTACTTCTGGTTTACTGTATCCCTTGGACCTTCTTATTAACGATGAAACACAGAAATTGCATCGGAATTAAATAGAAAGGGCACAATGCCGACTTAAGTACAAGAAGACTGTATCTTCTTACTGTCTATGTTATGAACCATTCCTGTGACACTAGTTATAGATTCCGATGCTTATCTCCAGGTTTACTGTATCCCTTGGACCTTCTTATTGACGATGACACACAGAAAATGCATCGGAATTAAATACAAAAAGCATAATGCCGACTTAAGGACAAGAAGACTGACTCTTCTTACTGACTATGTTTTGAACCATTCCTGTGACACTAGTTATAGATTCCGATGCTTCACTTCAGGTTTACTGTATCCCTTGGACCTTCTTATTGACTATGAGACACTGAAATTGCATCGGAATTAAATACAAAAGGCACAATGCAGACATAAGTACATGAAGACCGACGCTTCTTACTGACTATGCTTTGAACGATTCCTGTGACACTTGTCATAGATTCCGATGCTTCACTTCAGGTTTTCTGTTTCCCTTGGACCTTATTAACGACGATGAAACACTGAAATTGCATCGGAATTAAATACAAAAGGCACAATACAGACTTAAGTACATGAAGACCGACTCTTCTTACTGACTATGTTTTGAACCATTCCTGTGACACTTGTAATAGATCCCGATGCTTCACTACAGGTTTACTGTTTCCTTGGACATTCTTATTGACGATGAGACACAGAAATTGCATCGGAATTAAAAACAAAAGGCACAATGCCGACTTAAGTACTGTCTATGTTTTCACCATTCCTGTGACACTAGTTATAGATTCCGATGATTCACTCCAGGTTTACTGTAACCCTTGGACCTTCTTATTGACGATGAAACACAGAAATTGCATCGGAATTATATACAAAAGGCACAAGGCCGACTTAGGGACAAGAAGACTGTCACTTCTTACTGACTATGCTTTGAACCATTCCTGTGACACTAGTTATAGATTCAGATGCTTCATTTTATTGGTTTACTGTATCCCACTGACCTTCATATTCACGATGAAACACAGAAATTGCACCGGAATGAAAAACAAAAGGCACAATGCCGACTTAACTACAAGAAGACTGACTCTTCTTACTGTGTATGCTTTGAACCATTCCATTGACACTAGTTAGGGATTCAGATGCTTCACTTCAGGTTTACTGTATCCCTCTGACCTTCTTATTGACGATGAAACACAGAAATTACATCGGAATTAAATACAAAAGGCACAATGCCGACTTAAGTACAAGTAGACTGACTCTTCTTACTGACTTTGTTTTGAACCATTCCTGTGACACTAGTTATAGATTCCGATGCTAGACTTCAGGTTTACTGTATCCCTCTGACATCCTTATTGACGATGAAACACAGAAATTGCATCGGAATTAAATAGAAAAGGCACAATGCCGACTTAAGTACAAGAAGACTGACTCTTCTTACTGTCTATGCTTTGAACCATTCCTATGACACTAGTTATAGATTCCGATGCTTCACTTCATGTTTACCGTATCAATCTGACCTTCTTATTGACGATGAAACACAGAAATTGCATCGGAATTAAATACAAAAGGCACAATGCCGACTTAAGGACAAGAAGACTGACTCTTCTTACTGTCTATGTTTTGAACCATTTCATTGACACTAGTTATATATTCCGATGCTTCACTTCAGGTTTACTGTATCCCTTAGACTTTCTTATTGACGATGAAACACAGAAATTGCATCGGAATTAAATACAAAAAGCACAATGCCGACTTAGGTACATGAAGACTGACTCTTCTTACTGTCTATGTTTTGAACTATTCCTATGACACTAGTTATAGATTCCGATGCTTCACTTCATGTTTTCCGTATCAATCTGACCTTCTTATTGACGATGAAACACAGAAATTGCATCGGAATTAAATACAAAAGGCACAATGCCGACTTAAGGACAAGAAGACTGACTCTTCTTACTGACTAAGATTTGAACCATTCCTGTGACACTAGTTATAGAGTCCGCTGCTTCCCTTCAGGTTTACTGTATCCCTCTGACCTTCTTATTTACGACGAAACACAGAAATTACATCGGAATTAAATACAAAAGGCACAATGCCGTCTTAAGGACAAGAAGACTGACTCTTCTTACTGTCTATGTTTTGAACCATTCCATTGACACTAGTTATATATTCCGATGCTTCACTTCAGGTTTACTGTATCCCTTGGACTTTCTTATTGACGATGAAACACAAAAATTGCATCGGAATTAAATACAAAAGGCACAATGCCGACTTAGGTATATGAAGACTGACTCTTCTTACTTTCTATGTTTTGAACCATTCCTGTGACACTAGTTATAGATTCCGATGATTCACTTCAGGTTTACTGTATCATTTGGACCTTCTTATTAACGATGAAACACAGAAATGGCATCGGAATGAAATAGAAGAGGCACAATGCCGACTTAAGTACAAGAAGACTGTATCTTCTTACTGTCTATGTTTTGAACCATTCCTGTGACACTAGTTATAGATTCCGATGCTTCACTCCAGATTTACTGTATCCCTTGGTCCTTCTTATTAACGATGAAACACATAAAATGCATCGGAATTAAATTCAAAAGGCATAATGCCGACTTAAGGACAAGAAGACTGACTCTTCTTACTGACTATGTTTTGAACCATTCCTGTGACACTAGTTATAGAATCCGATGCTTCGCTTCAGGTTTACTGTATCCCTCTGACCATCTTACTGACGGTGAAACACAGAAATTGCATCGGAATCAAATAGAAAGGGCACAATGCCGACTTAAGTACAAGAAGACTGACTCTTAATACTGTCTATGCTTTGAATCATTCCTGTGACACTAGTTATAGATTCCGATGCTTGACTTCAGGTTTACTGTATCCCTAGGACCTTCGTATTGACGATGAAACACAGAAATTGCATCGGAATTTAATACAAAAGTCACAATGCCGACTTAAGTACAAGAAGACAGACTCTTCTTACTGACTATGATTTGAACCATTCCTGTGACACTAGTTATAGAATCCGATGATTCACTTCAGGTTTACTGTATCCCTCTGACCTTCTTATTGAAGATGAAACACACAAATTGCACGGGAATTAAATACAAAAGCCACAATGCCGACTTAAGTACATGAAGACCGACTCTTCTTACTGACTATGTTTTGAACCATTCCTGTGACACTAGTTATAGATTCCGATGCTTGACTTCAGGTTTACTGCATCCCTCTGACCTTCTTATTGACGATGAGACACAGAAATTGCATCGGAATTAAATAGAAAAGGCACAATGTCGACTTAAGTACAAGAAGACTGACTCTTCTTACTGTCTATGTTTTGAACCATTCCTGTGACACTAGTTATAGATTCCGATGCTTCACTCCAGGTTTCCTGTATCCCTTGGACGTTCTTATTGACGATGAAACACAGAAAATGCATCGGAATTAAATACAAAAGGCACAATGCCGACTTAAGTACATGAAGACCGACTCTTCTTACTGACTATGTTTTGAACCATTCCTGTGACACTTGTTATACATTCCGATGCTTCACTTCAGGTTTACTGTTTCCTTGGACCATCTTATTGACGATGAAACACAGAAATTGCATCGGAATTAAAAACAAAAGGGACAATGCCGACTTAAGTACTGTCTGTGTTTTGACCATTCCTGTGACACTAGTTATAGTTTCCCATGATTCACTCCAGGTTTACTGCAAACCTTGGACCTTCTTATTGACGATGAAACACAGAAATTGCATCGGAATTAAATACAAAAGGCACAAGGCCGACTTAAGGACAAGAAGACTGCCTCTTCTTACTGACTATGTTTTGAACCATTCCTGTGACACTAGTTATAGATTCCGATGCTTCATTTCAGGTTTATTGTATCCCTTGGACCTTCTTAATGACGATTAATCACAGAAATTGCATCGGAATTAGATACAAAACGCACAATGCCGACTTAAGTACATGACGACTGACTCTTCTTACTGACTATGTTTTGAACCATTCCTGTGACACTAGTTATATATTCCGATTCTACACTCGAGGTTTACTGTATCCTTTGGACCTTCTTATTGGCGATGAAACACAGAAATTGCATCAGAATTAAATACAAAAGGCACAATGCCGACTTAAGGACAAGAAGACTGACCCTTCTTTCTGACTATGTTTTGAACCATTCCTGTGACACTAGTTATAGATTCCGATGCTTCACTTCAGGTTTACTGTATCCCTTGGACCTTCTTATTGACGATGAAACACTGAAATTGCATCGGAATTAAATACAAAAGGCACAATGCCGACTTAAGTACATGAAGACCGACTCCTCTTACTGACTATGTTTTGAACCATTCCTGTGACACTTGTTATACATTCCGATGCTTCACTTCAGGTGTACTGTTTCCTTGGACCATCTTATTGACGATGAAACACAGAAATTGCATCGGAATTAAAAACAAAAGGGACAATGCCGACTTAAGTACTGTCTGTGTTTTGACCATTCCTGTGACACTAGTTATACTTTCCGATGATTCACTCCAGGTTTACTGCAACCCTTGGACCTTCTTATTGACGATGAAACACAGAAATTGCATCGGAATTAAATGCAAAAGGCACAAGGCAGACTTAAGGACAAGAAGACTGTCTCTTCTTACTGACTATGTTTGAACCATTCCTGTGACACTAGTTATAGATTCCGATGCTTCATTTCAGGTTTATTGTATCCCTTGGACCTTCTTAATGACGATTAAACACAGAAATTGCATCGGAATTAGATACAAAACGCACAATGCCGACTTAAGTACATGACGACTGACTCTTCTTACTGACTATGTTTTGAACCATTCCTGTGACACTAGTTATATATTCCAATTCTAGACTCGAGGTTTACTGTATCCTTTGGACCTTCTTATTGGATATGAAACACAGAAATTGCATCAGAATTAAATACAAAAGGCACAATGCCGACTTAAGTACAAGAAGACTGACTCTTCTTACGTTGTATGATTTGAACCATTGCATTGCCACTAGTTAGAGATTCCGATGCTACACTCCAGGTTTACTGTATCCCATGGACCTTCTTATTGACGATGAAACACAGAAATTGCATCGGATTTAAATACAAATGGCACAATGCCGACTTAAGAAAAAGAAGACTGACACTTCTTACTGACTGTGTTTTGAACCATTCCTGTGACACTAGTTATAGATTCCGATGCTTGACTTCAGGTTTACTGTATCCCTAGGACCTTCGTATTGACGATGAAACACAGAAATTGCATCGGAATTTAATACAAAATGCACAATGCCGACTTAAGTACAAGAAGACTGACTCTTCTTACTGACTATGCTTTGAACCATTCCTGTGACACTAGTTATAGATTCCGATGCTTTACTTCAGGTTTACTGTATCCCTTGGACGTTCTTATTAACGATGAAACACAGAAATTGCATCGGAATTAAATAGAAAGGGCACAATGCCTACTTAAGTACAAGAAGACTGTATCTTCTTACTGTCTATGTTTTGAACCATTCCTGTGACACTAGTTATAGATTCCGATGCTTATCTCCTGGTTTACTGTATCCCTTGGACCTTCTTATTGACGATGACACACAGAAAATGTATCGGAATTAAATACAAAAAGCATAATGCCGACTTAAGGACAAGAAGACTGACTCTTCTTACTGACTATGTTTTGAACCATTCCTGTGACACTAGTTATAGATTCCGATGCTTCACTTCAGGTTTACTGTATCCCTTGGACCTTCTTATTGACTATGAGACACTGAAATTGCATCGGAATTAAATACAAAAGGCACAATGCAGACATAAGTACATGAAGACCGACGCTTCTTACTGACTATGCTTTGAACGATTCCTGTGACACTTGTCATAGATTCCGATGCTTCACTTCAGGTTTACTGTTTCCCTTGGACCTTATTAACGACGATGAAACACTGAAATTGCATCGGAATTAAATACAAAAGGCACAATGCAGACTTAAGTACATGAAGACCGACTCTTCTTACTGACTATGTTTTGAACCATTCCTGTGACACTTGTAATAGATCCCGATGCTTCACTACAGGTTTACTGTTTCCTTGGACCTTCTTATTGACGATGAGACACAGAAATTGCATCGGAATCAAAAACAAAAGGCACAATGCCGACTTAAGTACTGTCTATGTTTTCACCATTCCTGTGACACTAGTTATAGATTCCGATGATTCACTCCAGGTTTACTGTAACCCTTGGACCTTCTTATTGACGATGAAACACAGAATTTGCATCGGAATTATATACAAAAGGCACAAGGCCGACTTAGGGACAAGAAGACTGTCACTTCTTACTGACTATGCTTTGAACCATTCCTGTGACACTAGTTATAGATTCCGTTGCTTCACTTCAGGTTTATGTATCACTTGGACCTTCTTAATGACGATTAAACACAGAAATTGCATCGGAGTTAGATACAAAAGGCACAATGCCGACTTAAGTACATGATGACTGACTCTTCTTACTGACTATGTTTTGAACCATTCCTGTGACACTAGTTATAGATTCAGATGCTTCATTTTATTGGTTTACTGTATCCCACTGACCTTCATATTCACGATGAAACACAGAAATTGCACCGGAATGAAATACAAAAGGCACAATGCCGACTTAACTACAAGAAAACTGACTCTTCTTACTGTGTATGCTTTGAACCATTCCATTGACACTAGTTAGAGATTCAGATGCTTCACTTCAGGTTTACTGTATCCCTCTGACCTTCTTATTGACGATGAAACACAGAAATTACATCGGAATTAAATACAAAAGGCACAATGCCGACTTAAGTACAAGTAGACTGACTCTTCTTACTGACTTTGTTTTGAACCATTCCTGTGACACTAGTTATAGATTCCGATGCTAGACTTCAGGTTTACTGTATCCCTCTGACATCCTTATTGACGATGAAACACAGAAATTGCATCGGAATTAAATAGAAAAGGCACAATGCCGACTTAAGTACAAGAAGACTGACTCTTCTTACTGTCTATGCTTTGAACCATTCCTATGACACTAGTTATAGATTCCGATGCTTCACTTCATGTTTACCGTATCAATCTGACCTTCTTATTGACGATGAAACACAGAAATTGCATCGGAATTAAATACAAAAGGCACAATGCCGACTTAAGGACAAGAAGACTGACTCTTCTTACTGTCTATGTTTTGAACCATTCCATTGACACTAGTTATATATTCCGATGCTACACTTCAGATTTACTGTATCCCTTAGACTTTCTTATTGACGATGAAACACAGAAATTGCATCGGAATTAAATACAAAAAGCACAATGCCGACTTAGGTACATGAAGACTGACTCTTCTTACTGTCTATGTTTTGAACTATTCCTATGACACTAGTTATAGATTCCGATGCTTCACTTCATGTTTACCGTATCAATCTGACCTTCTTATTGACGATGAAACACAGAAATTGCATCGGAATTAAATACAAAAGGCACAATGCCGACTTAAGGACAAGAAGACTGACTCTTCTTACTGTCTATGTTTTGAACCATTCCATTGACACTAGTTATATATTCCGATGCTTCACTTCAGGTTTACTGTATCCCTTGGACTTTCTTATTGACGATGAAACACAAAAATTGCATCGGAATTAAATACAAAAGGCACAATGCCGACTTAGGTATATGAAGACTGACTCTTCTTACTTTCTATGTTTTGAACCATTCCTGTGACACTAGTTATAGATTCCGATGATTCACTTCAGGTTTACTGTATCATTTGGACCTTGTTATTAACGATGAAACACAGAAATGGCATCGGAATTAAATAGAAGAGGCACAATGCCGACTTAAGTACAAGAAGACTGTATCTTCTTACTGTCTATGTTTTGAACCATTCCTGTGACACTAGTTATAGATTCCGATGCTTCACTCCAGGTTTACTGTATCCCTTGGACCTTCTTATTAACGATGAAACACAGAAAATGCATCGGAATTAAATACAAAAGGCATAATGCCGACTTAAGGACAAGAAGACTGACTCTTCTTACTGACTATGTTTTGAACCATTCCTGTGACACTAGTTATAGAATCCGATGCTTCACTTCAGGTTTACTGTATCCCTCTGACCTTCTTACTGACGGTGAAACACAGAAATTGCATCGGAATCAAATAGAAAGGGCACAATGCCGACTTAAGTACAAGAAGACTGACTCTTCTTACTGTCTATGCTTTGAATCATTCCTGTGACACTAGTTATAGATTCCGATGCTTGACTTCAGGTTTACTGTATCCCTAGGACCTTCGTATTGACGATGAAACGCAGAAATTGCATCGGAATTTAATACAAAACTCACAATGCCGACTTAAGTACAAGAAGACAGACTCTTCTTACTGACTATGATTTAAACCATTCCTGTGACACTAGTTATAGAATCCGATGATTCACTTCAGGTTTACTGTATCCCTCTGACCTTCTTATTGAAGATGAAACACACAAATTGCACGGGAATTAAATACAAAAGCCACAATGCCGACTTAAGTACATGAAGACCGACTCTTCTTACTGACTATGCTTTGAACCATTCCTGTGACACTAGTTACAGATTCCGATGCTTTACTTCAGGTTTAATGTATCCCTTGGACCTCCTTATTAACGATGAAACACAGAAATGGCATCGGAATTAAATAGAAGAGGCACAATGCCGACTTAAGTACAAGAAGACTGTATCTTCTTACTGTCTATGTTTTGAACCATTCCTGTGACACTAGTTATAGATTCCGATGCTTCACTCCAGGTTTACTGTATCCCTTGGACCTTCTTATTTACGACGAAACACAGAAATTACATCGGAATGAAATACAAAAGGCACAATGCCGACTTAAGGACAAGAAGACTGACTCTTCTTACTGTCTATGTTTTGAACCATTCCATTTACACTAGTTATATATTCCGATGCTTCACTTCAGGTTTACTGTATCCCTTGGACTTTCTTATTGACGATGAAACACAAAAATTGCATCGGAATTAAATACAAAAGGCACAATGCCGACTTAGGTATATGAAGACTGACTCTTCTTACTTTCTATGTTTTGAACCATTCCTGTGACACTAGTTATAGATTCCGATGATTCACTTCAGGTTTACTGTATCATTTGGACCTTGTTATTAACGATGAAACACAGAAATGGCATCGGAATTAAATAGAAGAGGCACAATGCCGACTTAAGTACAAGAAGACTGTATCCTCTTACTGTCTATGTTTTGAACCATTCCTGTGACACTAGTTATAGATTCCGATGCTTCACTCCAGGTTTACTGTATCCCTTGGACCTTCTTATTAACGATGAAACACAGAAAATGCATCGGAATTAAATACAAAAGGCATAATGCCGACTTAAGGACAAGAAGACTGACTCTTCTTACTGACTATGTTTTGAACCATTCCTGTGACACTAGTTATAGAATCCGATGCTTCACTTCAGGTTTACTGTATCCCTCTGACCTTCTTACTGACGGTGAAACACAGAAATTGCATCGGAATCAAATAGAAAGGGCACAATGCCGACTTAAGTACAAGAAGACTGACTCTTCTTACTGTCTATGCTTTGAATCATTCCTGTGACACTAGTTATAGATTCCGATGCTTGACTTCAGGTTTACTGTATCCCTAGGACCTTCGTATTGACGATGAAACGCAGAAATTGCATCGGAATTTAATACAAAACTCACAATGCCGACTTAAGTACAAGAAGACAGACTCTTCTTACTGACTATGATTTGAACCATTCCTGTGACACTAGTTATAGAATCCGATGATTCACTTCAGGTTTACTGTATCCCTCTGACCTTCTTATTGAAGATGAAACACACAAATTGCACGGGAATTAAATACAAAAGCCACAATGCCGACTTAAGTACATGAAGACCGACTCTTCTTACTGACTATGCTTTGAACCATTCCTGTGACACTAGTTACAGATTCCGATGCTTTACTTCAGGTTTTATGTATCCCTTGGACCTCCTTATTAACGATGAAACACAGAAATGGCATCGGAATTAAATAGAAGAGGCACAATGCCGACTTAAGTACAAGAAGACTGTATCTTCTTACTGTCTATGTTTTGAACCATTCCTGTGACACTAGTTATAGATTCCGATGCTTCACTCCAGGTTTACTGTATCCCTTGGACCTTCTTATTGACGATGAAACACAGAAAATGCATCGGAATTAAATACAAAAGGCATAATGCCGACTTAAGGACAAGAAGACTGACTCTTCTTACTGACTATGTTTTGAACCATTCCTGTGACACTAGTTATAGATTCCGATGCTTCACTTCAGGTTTACTGTATCCCTTGGACCTTCTTATTGACTATGAGACACTGAAATTGCATCGGAATTAAATACAAAAGGCACAATGCCGACTTAAGTACATGAAGACCGACTCTTCTTACTGACTATGATTTGAACGATTCCTGTGACACTTGTTATAGATTCCGACGCTTAACTTCAGGTTTACTGTTTCCCTTGGACCTTCTTATTGACGATGAAACGCAGAAATTGCATCGGAATTAAATTCAAAAGGCACAATGCCAACTCAAGTACATGAAGACTGACTCTTCTCACTGACTATGTTTTGAACCATTCCTGTGACTCTAGTTATAGATTCCGATGCTTCACTTCAGGTTTACTGTATCCCTTGGACCTTCTTATTGACGATGAGACACTGAAATTGCATCCGAATAAAATACAAAAGCCACAATGCCGACTTAAGTACATGAAGACCGACTCTTCTTACTGACTATGATTTGAACGAATCCTGTGACACTAGTTATGGATTCCGATGCTTCACTCCAGGTTTACTGTATCCCTTGGACCTTCTTATTGACGATGGAACACAGAAATTGCATTGGAATTAATTACAAAAGGCACAATGCCGACTTAAGAACAACAAGACTGACTCTTCTCACTGACTATGTTTTGAACCATTCCTGTGACACTAGTTATAGATTTCGATGCTTCACTTCAGGTTTATTGTATATCTCTGACTTTCTTATTGACGATGAAACACAGAAATTGCACCGGAATTAAATACAAAAGGCGCAAAGCCGACATAATTACAAGAAGACCGACTCTTCTTACTGTCTATGATTTGAACCATTCCATTAACACTATTTATAGATTCCGATACTTCACTCCAGGTTTACTGTATCCCTTGGAACTTCTTAATGACGAGGAAACACAGACATTGCATCGGAATTAAATACAAAAGGTGCAATGCCGACTTAAGTACATGAAGACTGACTTTTCTTACTGACTATGTGTGAACTATTCGTGTGACACTAGTTATAGGTTCAGATGCTACACTCCAGGTTTACTGTATCCCCTGGACCTTCTTATTGACGATGAAACACAGAAATTTCATCGGAATTAAATACAAAAGGTACAATGCCGACTTAAGAACAAGAAGACTCACTCTTCTTACTGACTATGTTTTGAACCATTCCTGTGACACTAGTTATAGATTCCGATGCTTCACTTCAGGTTTACTGTATCCCTTGGACCTTCTTATTGACGAGGAAACACAGAAATTGCATCGGAATTAAATACAAAAGGCACAATGCCGACTTAAGTACATGAAGACTGACTTTTCTTACTGACCATGTTTGAACCATTCGTGTGACAGTAGTTATAGATTCAAATGCTACACTCCAGGTTTACTGTATCACTTGGACCTTCTTACTGACGATGAAACACAGAAATTTCATCGGAATTAAATACAAAAGGCACAATGCCGTCTTAAGTACAAGAAAACTGTATCTTCCTACTGTCTATGTTTTGAACCATTCCTGTGACAGTAGTTACTGATTCTGATGTTCACTCCAGGTTTACTCTATCCCTTGGACCTTCGTATTGACGATGAAACACAGAAATAGCATCGGAAATAAATACGAAAGGCACAATGCCGACTTAAGGACAAGAAGACTGACTCTTCTTACTGACTATGATTTGAACCATTCCTGTGACACTAGTTATAGATTTCGATGCTTCACTTTAGGTTTACTGTATCTCTCTGACCTTCTTATTGACGATGAGACACAGAAATTGCACCGGAATTAAATACAAAAGGCACAATGCCGACTTAAGTACAAGAAGACTGACGCTTCTTACTGTGTATGTTTTGAACCATTCCATTGACACTAGTTATAGATTCCGATGCTTCACTTCAGGTTTACTGTATCCCTCTGACCTTCTTATTTCCGATGAAACACAGAAATTGCATCGGAATTAAATACAAAAGGCAAAATGCCGACTTATGGACAAGAGGACTGACTCTTCTTACTGACTATGTTTTGAACCATCCCTGTGACACTAGTTATAGATTCCGATGCCTCACTTCACGTTTACTGTATCCCTCTGACCTTCTTATTCACGATGAAACACAGAAATTGCATCGGTATTAAATACAAAAGGCACAATGCCGTCTTAAGTACATGAAGACTGACTCTTCTTACTGTCTATGTTTTGAACCATTCCATTGACACTAGTTATAGATTCCGATGCTTCACTTCAGGTTTACTGTATCCCTTGGACCTTCTTATTGTCGATGAAACACTGAAATTGCATCGGTATTAAATATATTATTTATTTATTTATTTATTTATTGATTTGTTTAACCTGGCAAGATTAGGGCCATCAGGCCCTCTCTTACATCTAACCAGGCATTCTACTTATTTTACATTCATATGTTTTAGTAGGCATGTTAAACTACATCTAGTACAAAAAGTGAAATAAACAATTTGAAAGGTACACCTGGAAAAATACATACATATAGAGTTTATATTCTTAGGTCACAAGTACTGTTATAATTAGACATTATTGAAGAGACAGATTTTAGATAGGAGTGCCGGCAGCACGGAGTATGAGGGAGACTCATGGTGAAGGGAGGAGAAGAATAGAGACATGATGAAACATAATTAAGGAAATATAAAGGAAAAGAAGATTGCGTGGCTAATAGAGAAAGATGAAGAGGAAGGCATCTCAGGAGCAAGATAGGAGACGCTAGCTTTGCTATTTGACAGATGAGGGGATTGTCCTTGTACATTAATTTTGTGGAGAACTTTGTGAGGATGATAGTAGGAAATGCTTCAACTTCTTCTTAAAAGCAGCAGGAGATCGAATTTTGCGCAAGGTAAGGGGCAGTTTGTTCCATAGGCGGACAGCGGCAACTGAGAAGGAGTTTGCAAAAGTTTTTGTTTTGTGAGTGGGCACAGTTAGGATACCAAATATGAGTGACCTCGTGTTTCGATTATGATGACATGACAGGTTTTTAATCTCTGAAGCAAGGTACTGGGGTGCTTGCGCGATGAGGAGTCGGTGGAGTAGACATAGAGTGTGGTAGTCACGCAATTTGTCCGGCCGCAGCCACCCTAGCTCGGAGTATGAAGCACTAACATGATCATATCGGCGAATGTTGCAGGTGTAACGCACACAGGCATTCATGGTTAGCTCTAGCCGTCTTTTGTTTTCACTACTCATGCCTTGTTGAATCACATCACAATAGTGGAGGTTCGGTAGAACGAGTGCTTGCACGAGCTGGCGTTTCAAGTCCTGTGGAAATATGTTCCGAAACTTTTTGAGAGCATAGAGACAAGCAGACGTCTTTCGGCACACTGCGACTGTATTCTCCGCCCAGTTGAGATGCTCATCCAAAGTTACACCCAAGTTCTTCACTGTTTCCTGATATGGTATTGGAGTACCGTCGAGCAGAATAGGAGGTAGCCGTTCGCGAAAATCTGAACTTATTAATTTCTGATGGGCTATTAAGATTACTTGCGTCTTTTTTGCATTTAGTTTAAGCCCCAGGTTTTTCGCCCATCTCACTACTGAAGACAGATCATCATTCATCTGAGCGATTGCAGTGTTTACATCTTCAGGTCTGACGCTTAGGTAGAGCTGGAGGTCGTCGGCATAGAAATGATATTTACAGGAGGACAGAACCGACGAAATATCGTTGACATATAAAGAAAACAAAAGTGGTCCTAAGACTGATCCTTGTGGCACTCCCGAGGAAACATGTTTCCAGGAAGATTTTTCATTTACGCAGACAACACATTGCTGTCTGTCTTTTAAGTAGCTTTCAAACCATCTCATTGCACTATCAGAGAAATTAAGCTGTTGCATTTTTCTGAGCAATATGTCAAAGTTAACAGTGTCAAAAGCTTTGCTGAAGTCCAGTAGCGTCAATATTGTTGCCTTTCGATTGTCGATGGCATATTTCAGGTCATCAGTTACTTTAATTAGAGCAGTGTTTGTGCTGTGATGTTTACGGAAACCGGATTGAAATTTGTCATATAGGCTGAATTCATGCAAGTGTTCAGTGATTTGGTCATGAACAATATATTCAAGTGCTTTGGAAACAGCAGGCAGTATGCTAATTGGTCGGTAATCACTAGGCAGTTGCGGGTTTTCGATCTTAGGGATGGGTCGAATTAGGCTTCTTTTCCATGCAGTAGGATATATTCCGTTCACGAGGGAAAAATTAAATATGTCAGTTAAGACAGGTACTAAGATATCGGCAACATTCTTAATCATGGTTATACCGATACTGTCGTTGCCTATTGCATCAGAAGAGATTCTCATTATTGCTTTTCTTGCCGTATTTGTTGTTACATGTTTTAGATGGAAGGTATCGTTGTTAGTTATCCTGTTTGGGGATTCTTGTGGACGGTAATTATCAGCTGTGCTGGTATTCAGAGGTGCAGAGAAGAATTCATTTAATTCGTTAGCAGACACATGAAAAGTAGTTTCCGATTTTGCCTTTCCGACCCCCAAGCTACGGAGATTCTTCCATAGAGTCGTGGGCGTCAGATCGCTGCATACAAGGGAGCGAGCGTGCCTGATTTTAGCATTGCGAATGCATTGTTTCACTCTGTTCCGTAGCTTTCTGTATTCTTCGAAACGCTCGGGTTTCGGATCTGCCTTGAAACGCCTGTGGGCAGCATCCCTATTAGTCATCATTTGACGTAATTCAGCTGTGAGCCATGGAGCAGGAGATTTTCTTACACGGATTGTGCGCACAGGTGCATGTTTGTCATAGAGGGCAGTGAGTTTATCACCAAGGTCATTAATTTTGCCGTCGATTGTGGGTTTTCTGATTATTTGATGCCATAGGATTTCTGAGCAATCGGCTGTTAGAGCGTCAAGGTCAATACGTTTCATGTTCCTGCAAGTTATGTAACGCGATTTGATCCTTGGGGGCTGCACAGAGTAGGCCAGGAATATTACATCATGTGCTGAGAGGCCAGGGGCCGATGTTTGACCAACATCTCTTACTTTGTCAGTCTGTTTCGTTGCGATTACGTCTATAAGAGTATGACTGTGCGCTGTATGGTGTGTAGGTTGTAATGGAAGAATGTTCATGCTATTGCAACTAAACAGTCTTCTTAGGCTTATTGCGGAGGGAGTGTCTCTTAGCAGGTCTATGTTCAAGTCACCCATTACGATGACATGTTCGTATTGACACTGGAGTGAATGTAATTCCGACTGGAAAGAACTCATTGAGCTTATTTTTGGCGGCTTGTACACGACGCCAGTCAAGAATTTCCGACTTTGTATATTTATTTCAATGAACATGAATTCAGCCTCTTTTTCTTCAGCAGGATTTGACGTACATAAGACTTTCGCTTTGAGATCTGTTCGTATATACGCGCCGACCCCGCCACCTCGCTTTTTTGATCTGTCTGCCCTAAGAAATGTGTACCCTGGGAGATGAAAAGATGCAGAGGATATGTGTGGTTTCAACCACGTTTCGGATAAGAGGATTACGTGGTAGTTTAGTTGGTTGAAGAGGAGGCTATGTTCTTCGTAATGCGCAGGTAAAGACTGGACGTTGCAGTGAGCTGCTAAAAGCTCTGACGAGCTCTGCCGAGCTGCCTGGAGTAGGGTGGCAGACTGGTTTGTCCCTTTGTTAGGCACTACCTGCCGCGAGGGGCACTGGCCGCTGCTTCCGCCAAGTGACATACCACAGGGGTGTCCAAGATTTTGCACGCCCTGTTTGTGACACCGCGAGTGCCGAAAGAAAGGCGCCTGCTAAAGATTTCCTGAGGTTGCGGGAGTATAGAAAATGGATTAGTGGTATTCTGTGCAAGGAGAATATGACCAAAATAGTGACGGCTGTGTGTCACTGTGTATCCTCTGTCGTACGAGGAGAAGTGTAATTAGCGTATTTGAAACAGCTTAGGGTGGAAATAAGGGAGAAGGGGGTGATTTAAGAGGCCGATGCTGCCAGCAGAGAGAAGTAAGCTTAGTAATTAATAGATTATCGTAGGAAGCTAGAATTAAATTGAAATTTACTAAAGTGATACTGGTAGTGATTATCGTAGGAAGCTACAATTAGATTGAAATTTGCTAAAGTGATACTGATAGTGATTTTTGTTATGAACAATTTAAACCGAAGAGATGGGTGATTAATGAACTAAAGGAGAGACTAATAATTGCAATAGAACTATTTCAGAATCGAAGAGAATAAACTGAGAAAATGAAAAAAGAATTAGCAGTAACTAAAATTTAGTAATGGTTAGAGCTACAGACACAAAAAAATAGTGAAAAGTTAATACAGTTACAAAAACAATTAGTTGAAGGTACAAATATGGGTATAATTAAAAAATTAATACAATTACAAGACTATATCTGAGTATTGGGGCTGTTACAATTGCAAATGGTGTTAAGTTTGCACTTTTGGCTCGAGTAGCTTCACTTAATACTATTCAGTTCTGTCATGTTTGTGACTGTCTTCTTTCCAGCTGCTGTCTTAATGATTACTCTGCCATCCTGAGTCCACACATTCTGAAGACCGAAATGGGATATGGCACTGTTTAAAATCTTTAGCCGTTCATGTGTCAGATCTTCCCTTATTGTAAGCCCTGTCCTTGCTAACTTCTTCTTCTGGGTAAAGATCTCTGCCCTTTTTCGGTACGAAACAAATTTAATTATTATTGGACGAGGTTTGGTGGCACCTGGTAATTTTCGTCCCACCCGATGGCTCCTGTCAATGTCTGCCTTGGTCACTTCAACACCTAATTTTTCACGTGCAACTTGTATTAGCAGGTTGTCCGTGTCTTCTTCCTTATTTTCTACTACTCCAAACAGTCGTAGACTATTTCGCCTTTGGTACTGTTCTAGTTCGTCAGTTGCGGCAGATAGTTTGACTTCCAACTCTCGTGCCTTTTTCTCGTATTCAGACACAGACTTTTTTAGTGCTGTAATTTCGGCAGTATTGGCCTCAACAGTTTCACGCATTTTGGCCAATACTGCTGCCGTTACAGTATCTGATATAGTGCCTGCTATCAGATCGAGATTGTTTTTATCGCGAAGCGCAGCGTTTACCTCAGAGCGGACCAGCTCCGCTATACCGGGAGCCGCGGCCGCACCTTCCGCCAAGAGCGGGCCCGCCGCACCTGCTGCTTCCCCGCTGCTGGACGCGCTGCTGTTCACTCTTCTGTTTACCATTTTCTCGAAGATATTGGCGGAGCACAGAAAAAAAAATAGCACTACTGCACAGAACACTGTTGTTTTCACGATTTCCACTTGTACTAGACAACACCACCTGCGAGAACACCTTCGAATTCAACTAAATTTCGCGAGCCGAACTTAACACGTGTTACACTGCAGCCGCCATTTATGGGGTTATATATTAGGCAAATATGCCGACTTAAGTACAAGAAGACTGACTCTTCTTACTGACTATGTTTTGAACCATTCCTGTGACACTAGTTATAGATAGCGATGCTTTACTTCAGGTTTACTGTATCCCCTGGACCTTCTTATTGACGATGAAACACTGAAATTGCATCGGAATTAAATACAAAAGGCACAATGCCGACTTAAGTACATGAAGACTCACTCTTCTTACTGACTATGTTTGAACCATTCCTGTGACACTAGTCATATATTCCGAGGCTACACTCCAGGTTTACTGTATCCCTTGGACCTTCGTATTGGCGATGAAACACAGAAATTGCATCGGAATTAAATACAAAAGGCACAATGCGACTTATGTACAAGAGGACTGTATCTTCTTAATGTCGACGTTTTGAGCCATTGCTGTGACACTAGTTATAGAATCCGATGATTCACTTCAGGTTTACTGTATCCCTCTGACCTTCCTATTGAAGATGAAACACACAAATTGCACGGGAATTAAATACAAAAGCCACAATGCCGACTTAAGTACATGAAGACCGACTCTTCTTACTGACTATGCTTTGAACCATTCCTGTGACACTAGTTACAGATTCCGATGCTTTACTTCAGGTTTAATGTATCCCTTGGACCTCCTTATTAACGATGAAACACAGAAATGGCATCGGAATTAAATAGAAGAGGCACAATGCCGACTTAAGTACAAGAAGACTGTATCTTCTTACTGTCTATGTTTTGAACCATTCCTGTGACACTAGTTATAGATTCCGATGCTTCACTCCAGGTTTACTGTATCCCTTGGACCTTCTTATTGACGATGAAACACAGAAAATGCATCGGAATTAAATACAAAAGGCATAATGCCGACTTAAGGACAAGAAGACTGACTCTTCTTACTGACTATGTTTTGAACCATTCCTGTGACACTTGTTATAGATTCCGATGCTTCACTTCAGGTTTACTGTATCCCTTGGACCTTCTTATTGACTATGAGACACTGAAATTGCATCGGAATTAAATACAAAAGGCACAATGCCGACTTAAGTACATGAAGACCGACTCTTCTTACTGACTATGATTTGAACGATTCCTGTGACACTTGTTATAGATTCCGATGCTTAACTTCAGGTTTACTGTTTCCCTTGGACCTTCTTATTGACGATGAAACGCAGAAATTGCATCGGAATTAAATTCAAAAGGCACAATGCCAACTCAAGTACATGAAGACTGACTCTTCTCACTCACTATGTTTTGAACCATTCCTGTGACTCTAGTTATAGATTCCGATGCTTCACTTCAGGTTTACTGTATCCCTTGGACCTTCTTATTGACGATGAGACACTGAAATTGCATCCGAATAAATTACACAAGCCACAATGCCGACTTAAGTACATGAAGACCGACTCTTCTTACTGACTATGATTTGAACGAATCCTGTGACACTAGTTATGGATTCCGATGCTTCACTCCAGGTTTACTGTATCCCTTGGACCTTCTTATTGACGATGGAACACAGAAATTGCATTGGAATTAATTACAAAAGGCACAATGCCGACTTAAGAACAACAAGACTGACTCTTCTCACTGACTATGTTTTGAACCATTCCTGTGACACTAGTTATAGATTTCGATGCTTCACTTCAGGTTTATTGTATATCTCTGACTTTCTTATTGACGATGAAACACAGAAATTGCACCGGAATTAAATACAAAGGCGCAAAGCCGACATAATTACAAGAAGACCGACTCTTCTTACTGTCTACGATTTGAACCATTCCATTAACACTATTTATAGATTCCGATACTTCACTCCAGGTTTACTGTATCCCTTGGAACTTCTTAATGACGAGGAAACACAGACATTGCATCGGAATTAAATACAAAAGGTGCAATGCCGACTTAAGTACATGAAGACTGACTTTTCTTACTGACTATGTGTGAACTATTCGTGTGACACTAGTTATAGGTTCAGATGCTACACTCCAGGTTTACTGTATCCCCTGGACCTTCTTATTGACGATGAAACACAGAAATTTCATCGGAATTAAATACAAAAGGTACAATGCCGACTTAAGAACAAGAAGACTCACTCTTCTTACTGACTATGTTTTGAACCATTCCTGTGACACTAGTTATAGATTCCGATGCTTCACTTCAGGTTTACTGTATCCCTTGGACCTTCTTATTGACGAGGAAACACAGAAATTGCATCGGAATTAAATACAAAAGGCACAATGCCGACTTAAGTACATGAAGACTGACTTTTCTTACTGACCATGTTTGAACCATTCGTGTGACAGTAGTTATAGATTCAAATGCTACACTCCAGGTTTACTGTATCACTTGGACCTTCTTACTGACGATAAAACACAGAAATTTCATCGGAATTAAATACAAAAGGCACAATGCCGTCTTAAGTACAAGAAAACTGTATCTCCCTACTGTCTATGTTTTGAACCATTCCTGTGACAGTAGTTACTGATTCTGATGTTCACTCCAGGTTTACTGTATCCCTTGGACCTTCGTATTGACGATGAAATACAGAAATAGCATCGGAATTAAATACGAAAGGCACAATGCCGACTTAAGGACAAGAAGACTGACACTTCTTACTGACTATGATTTGAACCATTCCTGTGACACTAGTTATAGATTTCGATGCTTCACTTTAGGTTTACTGTATCTCTCTGACCTTCTTATTGACGATGAGACACAGAAATTGCACCGGAATTAAATACAAAAGGCACAATGCCGACTTAAGTACAAGAAGACTGACGCTTCTTACTGTGTATGTTTTGAACCATTCCATTGACACTAGTTATAGATTCCGATGCTTCACTTCAGGTTTACTGTATCCCTCTGACCTTCTTATTTCCGATGAAACACAGAAATTGCATCGGAATTAAATACAAAAGGCAAAATGCAGACTTATGGACAAGAGGACTGACTCTTCTTACTGACTATGTTTTGAACCATCCCTGTGACACTAGTTATAGATTCCGATGCCTCACTTCAGGTTTACTGTATCCCTCTGACCTTCTTATTCACGATGAAACACAGAAATTGCATCGGTATTAAATACAAAAGGCACAATGCCGTCTTAAGTACATGAAGACTGACTCTTCTTACTGTCTATGTTTTGAACCATTCCATTGACACTAGTTATAGATTCCGATGCTTCACTTCAGGTTTACTGTATCCCTTGGACCTTCTTATTGTCGATGAAACACTGAAATTGCATCGGTATTAAATATATTAGGCAAATATGCCGACTTAAGTACAAGAAGACTGACTCTTCTTACTGACTATGTTTTGAACCATTCCTGTGACACTAGTTATAGATAGCGATGCTTCACTTCAGGTTTACTGTATCCCCTGGACCTTCTTATTGACGATGAAACACTGAAATTGCATCGGAATTAAATACAAAAGGCACAATGCCGACTTAAGTACATGAAGACTCACTCTTCTTACTGACTATGTTTGAACCATTCCTGTGACACTAGTCATATATTCCGAGGCTACACTCCAGGTTTACTGTATCCCTTGGACCTTCGTATTGGCGATGAAACACAGAAATTGCATCGGAATTAAATACAAAAGGCACAATGCGACTTATGTACAAGAGGACTGTATCTTCTTAATGTCGACGTTTTGAGCCATTGCTGTGACACTAGTTATTGATTCCGATGCTTCACTCCAGGTTTACTTTATCCCTTGGACCTTCTTACTTTTTTATTGACGATGAAACATAGAAATAGCATCGGAATTAAATACAAAAAAAACAATGCCTACTTAAGTACAAGAAGACTGACTCTTCTTACTGTGTATGTTTTGAACCATTCCATTGACACTAGTTAGAGATTTCGATGCTTCACTTCAGGTTTACTGTATCCCTCTGACCTTCTTATTGACGATGAAACACAGAAAATGCATCGGAATTAAATACAAAAGGTACAATGCCGACTTAAGAACAAGAAGACTCACTCTTCTTACTGACTATGATTTGAACCATTCCTGTGACACTAGTTATAGATTCCGATGCTTCACTTCAGGTTTACTGTTTCCCTCTGACCTTCTTATTCACGATGAAACACAGAAATTGCATCGGAAATAAATACAAAAGGCACAATGCCGACTTAAGTACGTGAAGACTGACTCTTCTTACCGACTATGTTTTGAACCATTCCTGTGACACTACTGATATATTCCGATGCTTCACTTCAGGTTTAATGTTTCCTTGGACCTTCTTATTGACGATGAAACACAGAAATTGCATCGGAATTAAAAACAACAGGCACAATGCCGACTTAAGTACTGTCTATGTTTTGACCATTCCTGTGACATTAGTTATAGATCCCGATGATTCACTCCAGGTTTACTGTAACCCTTGGACCTTCTTATTGACGATGAAACACAGAAATAGCATCGGAATTAAATACAAAAGCCACAAGGCTGACTTAGGGACAAGATGACTCTCTCTTCTTACTGACTATGCTTTGAACCATTCCTGTGACACTAGTTATAGATTACGATGCTTCACTTCAGGTTTATTGTATCCCTTGGACCTTCTTAATGATGATTAAACACAGAAATTGCATCGGAACTAGATACAAAAGGCACAATGCCGACTTAAGTACATGACGACTGACTCTTCTTACTTACTATGTTTTGAACCATTCCTGTGACACTAGTTATATATTCCGATGCTACACTCGAGGTTTACTGTATCCTTTGGACCTTCTTATTGTCGATGAAACACAGAAATTGCATCGGAATGAAATACAAAAGGCACAAGGCCGACTTAAGGACAAGAAGACTGACCCTTCTTTGTGACTATGTTTTGAACCATTCCTGTGACACTAGTTATAGATTCCGATGCTTCATTTTATTGGTTTACTGTATCCCACTGACCTTCTTATTCACGATGAAACACAGAAATTGCACCGGAATGAAATACAAAAGGCACAATGCCGACTTAAGAACAAGAAGACTGACTCTTCTTACTGTGTATGTTTTGAACCATTCCATTGACACTAGTTAGAGATTCAGATGCTTCACTTCAGGTTTACTGTATCCCTCTGACATTCTTATTGACGATGAAACACAGAAATTACATCGGAATTAAATACAAAAGGCACAATGCCGTCTTAAGTACAAAAAGACTGACTCTCGTTACTGACTATGTTTGAAAAATTCCTGTGACACTAGTTATAGATTCCGATGCTAGACTTCAGGTTTACTGTATCCCTCTGACATTCATATTGACGATGAAACACAGAAATTGCATCGGAATTAAATAGAAAAGGCACAATGCCGACTTAAGTACATGAAGACTGACTCTTCTTACTGTCTATGCTTTGACCCATTCCTATGACACTAGTTATAGATTCCTATGCTTCACTTCATGTTTACCGTGTCAATCTGACCTTCTTATTGACGATGAAACACAGAAATTGCATCGGAATTAAATACAAAAGGCACAATGCTGACTTAAGGACAAGAAGACTGACTCTTCTTACTGACTACGATTTGAACCATTCCTGTGACACTAGTTATAGAGTCCGATGCTTCACTTCAGGTTTACTGTATCCCTCTGACCTTCTTATTCACGATGAAACACAGAAATTACATCGGAATTAAATACAAAAGGCACAATGCCGACTTAAGGACAAGAAGACTGACTCTTCTTACTGTCTATGTTTTGAAACATTCCATTGACACTAGTTATAGATTCCGATGCTTCACTTCAGGTTTACTGTATCCCTTGGACTTTGTTATTGACGATGAAACACAGAAATTGCATCGGAATTAAATACAAAAGGCACAATGCCGACTTAGGTACATGAAGACTGACTCTTCTTACTGTCTATGCTTTGAACCATTCCTATGACACTAGTTATAGATTCCGATGCTTCACTTCATGTGTACCGTATCAATCTGACCTTCTTATTGACGATGAAACACAGAAATTGCATCGGAATTAAATACAAAAGCACAATGCCGACTTAAGGACAAGAAGACTGACTCTTCTTACTGACTATGATTTGAACCATTCCTGTGACACTAGTTATAGAGTCCGATGCTTCACTTCAGGTTTACTGTATCCCTCTGACCTTCTTATTCACGATGAAACACAGAAATTACATCGGAATTAAATACAAAAGGCACAATGCCGACTTAAGGCCAAGAAGACTGACTCTTCTTACTGTCTATGTTTTGAACCATTCCATTGACACTAGTTATAGGTTCCGATGCTTTACTTCAGGTTTACTGTATCCCTTGGACTTTCTTATTGACGATGAAACACAGAAATTGCATCGGAATGAAATACAAAAGGCACAATGCCGACTTAGGTACATGAAGACTGACTCTTCGTACTTTCTATGCTTTGAACCATTCCTGTGACACTAGTTATAGATTCCGATGATTCACTTCAGGTTTACTGTATCATTTGGACCTTCTTATTGACGATGAAGTACAGAAATTACATCGGAATTAAATACAAAAGGCACAATGCCGACTTAAGTACAAAAAGACTGACTCTTGTACTGACTATGTTTTGAACCATTCCTGTGACATTAGTTATAGATTCCGATGCTTCACTTCAGGTTTACTGTATCCCTCTGACCTTCTTACTGACGGTGAAACACAGAAATTGCATCGGAATCAAATAGAAAGGGCACAATGCCGACTTAAGTACAAGAAGACTGACTCTTGTTACTGTCTATGCTTTGAATCATTCCTGTGACACTAGTTATAGATTCCGATGCTTGACTTCAGGTTTACTGTATCCCTAGGACCTTCGTATTGACGATGAAACACAGAAATTGCATCGGAATTTAATACAAAAGTCATAATGCCGACTTAAGTACAAGAAGACTGACTCTTCTTACTGACTATGATTTGAACCATTCCTGTGACACTAGTTATAGAATCCGATGATTCACTTCAGGTTTACTGTATCCCTCTGACCTTCTTATTGAAGATGAAACACAGAAATTGCACGGGAATTAAATACAAAAGCCACAATGCCGACTTAAGTACATGAAGACCGACTCTTCTTACTGACTATGCTTTGAACCATTCCTGTGACACTAGTTATAGATTCCGATGCTTTACTTCATGTTTACTGTATCCCCTGGACCGTCTTATTAACGATGAAACACAGAAATTGCATCGGAATTAAATAGAAAGGGCACAATGCCCCGACTTAAGTACAAGAAGACTGTATCTTCTTATGTCTATGTTTTGAACCATTCCTGTGACACTAGTTATAGATTCCGATGCTTCACTCCAGGTTTACTGTATCCCTTGGACCTTCTTATTGACGATGAAACACAGAAAATGCATCGGAATTAAATACAAAAGGCATAATGCCGACTTAAGGACAAGAAGACTGACTCTCTTACTGACTATGTTTTGAACCATTCCTGTGACACTAGTTATAGATTCCGATGCTTCACTTCAGGTTTACTGTATCCCTTGACCTTCTTATTGACTATGAGACACTGAAATTGCATCGGAAATTAAATACAAAAGGCAATATGCCGACATATGTACATGAAGGGACCGACTCTTCTTATTGTCTATGCTTTGAACCATTCCATTAACACTATTTATAGATTCCGATACTTCACTCCAGGTTTACTGTATCCCTTGGAACTTCTTAATGACGAGGAAACACAGAAATTGCATCGGAATTAAATACAAAAGGCATAATGCCGACTTAAGGACAAGAGACTGACTCTTCTTACTGACTACGCTTTGAACCATTCCTGTGACACTAGTTATAGATTTCGATGGTTCACTTTAGGTTTACTGTATACTCTGACCTTCTTATTGACGATGAGACACAGAAATTGCACCGAATTAAATACAAAAGGCCACAATGCCGACTTAAGTACAAGAAGACTGACGCTCCTTACTGTGTATGTTTTGAACCATTCCATTGACACTAGTTATAGATTTCGATGCTTCACTTCAGGTTTACTGTATCCCTCTAACCTTCTTATTTCCGATGAAACACAGAAATTACATCGGAATTAAATACAAAAGGCACACTGCCTACGTAAGTACAAAAAGACTGACTCTTGTTACTGACTATGTTTTGAACCATTCCTGTGACACTAGTTATAGATTCCGATGCTTGACTCCAGGTTTACTGCATCCCTCAGACCTTCTTATTGACGATGAAACACAGAAATTGCATCGGAATTAAATAGAAAAGGCACAATGTCGACTTAAGTTCAAGAAGACTGACTCTTCTTACTGTCTACGTTTTGAACCATTTCCTATGACACTAGTTATAGATTCCGATGCTTCACTTCATGTTTACCGTATCCCTCTGACCTTCTTATTCACGATGAAACACAGAAATTGCATCGGAATTAAATACAAAAATCACAATGCCGACTTATGGACAAGAGGACTGACTCTTCTTACTGACTATGTTTTGAACATCCCTGTGACACTAGTTATAGATTCCGATGCTTCACTTCAGGTTTACTGTATCCCTCTGACCTTCTTATTCACGATGAAACACAGAAATTGCATCGGAATTAAATACAAAAGGCACAATGCCGACATAAGTACATGAAGACTGACTCTTCTTACTGTCTATGTTTTGAGCCATTCCATTGACACTAGTTATTGATTCCGATGCTTCACTCCAGGTTTACTGTATCCCTTGGACCTTCTTACTGTCGATGAAACACTGAAATTGCATCGGTATTAAATATATTAGGCAAATATGCCGACTTAAGTACAAGAAGACTGACTCTTATTACTGACTATGTTTTGAACCATTCCTGTGACTCCTAGTTATAGATTGCGATGCTTCACTTCAGGTTTACTGTATCCCCTGGACCTTCTTATTGACGATGAAACACTGAAATTGCATCGGAATTAAATACAAAAGGCACAATGCCGACTTAAGTACATGAAGACTGACTCTTCTTACTGACTATGTTTTGAACCATTCCTGTGACACTAGACATATATTCCGAGGCTACACTCCAGGTTTACTGTATCCTTTGGACCTTCGTATTGGCGATGAAACACAGAAATTGCATCGGAATTAAATACAAAAGGCACAATGCCGACTTAAGTACAAGAGCACTGTATCTTCTTACTGTCGATGTTTTGAACCATTGCTGTGACACTGGTTATTGATTCCGATGCTTCACTCCAGGTTTACTTTATCCCTTGGACCTTCTTACTTACTTATTGACGATGAAACACAGAATAGCATCGGAATTAAATACAAAAGGCACAATGCCGACTTAAGTACAAGAAGACTGACTCTTCTTACTGTGTATGTTTTGAACCATTCTATGACACTAGTTATAGATTCCGATGCTTCACTTCAGGTTTACTGTATCCCCTTAACCTTCTTATTGACGATGAAACACTGAAATTGCATCGGAATTAAATACAAAAGGCACAATTACGAATTAAGGACAAGAAGACTGACTCTTCTTACTGTCTATGTTTGAACCATTCCATTGACACTAGTTATAGATTCCGATGCTTCACTTCAGGTTTACTGTATCCCTTGGACCTTCTTATTGACGATGAAACCCACAAATTGCATCGGAATTAAAAACAAAAGGCACAATGGCCGGCTTAGGTTCATGATGACTGACTCTTCTTACTTTCTATGTTTTGAACCATTCCAGTGACATTAGTTATAAATTCCGATGCTACACTCCAGGTTTACTGTATCCCTTGGACCTTCTTATTGACGATGAAACACAGAAATTGCATCGGATTTAAACACAAAAGGTACAAAGGCCGACTTAAGGACAAGAAGACTGACTCTTCTTACTGACTGTGCTTTGAACCATTCCTGTGACACTAGTTATAGATTCCGATGATTCACTTCAGGTTTACTGTATCATTTGGACCTTCTTATTGACGATGAATTACAGAAATTACATCGGAAATCAATACAAAAGGCACAATGCCGACTTAAGCACAAAAAGACTGAATCTTGTTACTGACTATGTTTTGAACCATTGCTGTGACCTTAGTTATAGATTCCGATGCTTTACTTCAGGTTAACGGTATCCCTTGACCTTCTATTGACAATGAAACACAGAAATTGCATCGGAATGAAATAGAAAAGGCACAATGCCGACTTAAGTACATGAAGACTGACTCTTGTTACTGACTATGTTTTAAACCACTCCTGCAACGCTAGTTATAGATTCCGATGCTTCACTTCAGGTTTACTGTATCCCTTGGACCTTCTTATTGACGATGAAACACTTGGAATTGCATCGGAATTAATACAAAAGCACAACGCCGACTTAAGTACATAAAGACCGACTCTTCTTACTGTCTATGTTTTGAACGATTCCTGTGACACTTGTTATAGATTCCGATGCTTCACTTCAGGTTTACTGTTTCACTTGGACCGTCTTATTGACGATGAAACACAGAAATTGCATCGGATTTAAATACAAAAAACACAATGCCGACATAGGTACTGTCTATGTTTTGAACCATTCCTGTGACACTAGTTATAGATTGCGATGCTTCACTCCAGTTTTACTGTACCCCTTGTACCTTCTTATTGACGATGAAACACAAAATTTGCATGGGAATTAAATACAAAAGGCACAGGGCCGACTTAAGAACAAGAAGACTGACTCCTCTTACTGACTAGTGATTTGTACCATTCCTGTGACACTAGTTATAGATTCCGATGCTTCACTTCAGGTTTATTGTATCCCTCTGACGTTCTTATTGACGATGAAACACCGAAATTGCACCGGAATTAAATACAAAAGGCACAAAGCCGACATAATTACAAGAAGACTGACTCTTCTTACTGTTTATGCTTTGAACCATTCCATTAACACTATTTATAGATTCCGATACTTTCACTCCAGGTTTACTGTATCCCTTGGACCTTCTTATTGACGATGAAACACTGAAATTGCATCGGAATTAAATAGGAAAGGCACAATGAAGACTTAAGAGCAAGAAGACTCACTCTTCTTGCTGACTATGATTTGGAGCATTCCTGTGACACTAGTTATAGATTCCGATGCTTCACTTCAGGTTTAATGTATCCCTTGGACCTTCTTATTGACGTTGAAACACAGAAATTGCATCGGAATTAAATACAAAAGGCACAATGCTGACTTAAGTACTTGAAGATTGACTCTTCTTACTGACTATGTTTTGAACCATTCGTGTAACACTACTTATAGATTCAGATACTACACTCCAGGTTCACTGTATCCCTTGGACCTTGTTATTGACGATGAAACACAGAAATTTCATCGGAATTAAATAAAAAAGGCACAATGCAGACTTAAGGACAAGAAGACTGACCCTTCCTTCTGACTATGTTTTGAACCATTCCTCTGACACTAGTTATAGATTCCGATGCTTCACTTCAGTTTTACTGTATCCCTCTGACCTTCTTATTGACGATGAAACACAGAAATTGCATCGGCATTAAATACAAAATGCACAATGCCGTCTTAAGTACAAGAAGACTGACTCTTCTTACTGTCTATGCTTTGAACTATTCCTGTGACACTAGTTACTGATTCCGATGCTTCACTCCAGGTTTACTGTATCCCTTGGACCCTCTTATTGACGATGAAACACAGAAATAGCATCGGAAGGCACAATGCCGACTTAAGGACAAGAAGACTGACTCTTCTTACTGACTATGTTTTGAACCATTCTGTGACACTAGTTATAGATTCCGATGATTCACTTTAGGTTTACTGTATCCCTCTGACCTTCTTATTGACGATGAGACACAGAAATTGCACCGGAATTAAATACAAAAGGCACAATGCCGACTTAAGTACAAGAAGATTGCCTCTTCTTACTGTGTATGCTTTGTACCATTCCATTGACACTAGTTATAGATTCCGATGCTTCACTTCAGGTTTACTGTATCCCTCTGACCTTCTTAATGACGATGAAACACAGAAATTACATCGGAATTAAATACAAAAGGCACAATGCCTACTTAAGTACAAAAAGACTGACTCTTGTTACTGACTATATTTGAACCATTCCTGTGACACTAGTTATAGATTCCGATGCTTGACTTCAGGTTTACTGCATCCCTCTGACCTTCTTATTGACGATGAAACACAGAAATTGCATCGGAATTAAATAGAAACGGCACAATGTCGACTTAAGTACAAGAAGACTGACTCTTCTTACTGTCTATGTTTTGAACCATTCCGATGACTCTAGTTATAGATTCCGATGCTTCACTTCATGTTTACCGTATGCCTCTGACCTTCTTATTGACGATGAAACAAAGAAATTGCATCGGAATTAAATACAAAAGGCACAATGCCGACTTATGGACAAGAAGACTGACTCTTCTTACTGACTATGTTTTTAACCATTCCTGTGAGACTAGTTTATAGATTCCGATGCTTCACTCCAGGTTAACTGTATCCCTTGGACCTTCTTATTGACGATGAAACACAGAAATTGCATCGGAATTAAATACAAAAGACACAATGCCGACTTAAGTACATGAAGACTGACTCTTCTTACTGACTATGTTTTGAACCATTCCTGTGACAGTAGTTATAGATTCCGATGCTTCACTCCAGGTTTACTGTATCCCTCTGACCTTCTTATTGACGATGAAACACAGAAATTGCATCGGAATTAAATACAAAAAGGCATAATGCCGACTTAAGGACAAGAAGACTGACTCTTCTTACTGACTATGTTTTGAACCATTCCTGTGACACTAGTTATAGATTCCGATGCTTCACTTCAGGTTTACTGTATCCCTTGGACCTTCTTATTGACTATGAGACACTGAAATTGCATCGGAATTAAATACAAAAGGCAATATGCCGACATATGTACATGAAGACCGACTCTTCTTATTGTCTATGCTTTGAACCATTCCATTAACACTATTTATAGATTCCGATACTTCACTCCAGGTTTACTGTATCCCTTGGAACTTCTTAATGACGAGGAAACACAGAAATTGCATCGGAATTAAATACAAAAGGCATAATGCCGACTTAAGGACAAGAAGACTGACTCTTCTTACTGACTACGCTTTGAACCATTCCTGTGACACTAGTTATAGATTTCGATGGTTCACTTTAGGTTTACTGTATAACTCTGACCTTCTTATTGACGATGAGACACAGAAATTGCACCGGAATTAAATACAAAAGGCACAATGCCGACTTAAGTACAAGAAGACTGACGCTCCTTACTGTGTATGTTTTGAACCATTCCATTGACACTAGTTATAGATTTCGATGCTTCACTTCAGGTTTACTGTATCCCTCTAACCTTCTTATTTCCGATGAAACACAGAAATTACATCGGAATTAAATACAAAAGGCACACTGCCTACGTAAGTACAAAAAGACTGACTCTTGTTACTGACTATGTTTTGAACCATTCCTGTGACACTAGTTATAGATTCCGATGCTTGACTCCAGGTTTACTGCATCCCTCAGACCTTCTTATTGACGATGAAACACAGAAATTGCATCGGAATTAAATAGAAAAGGCACAATGTCGACTTAAGTTCAAGAAGACTGACTCTTCTTACTGTCTACGTTTTGAACCATTCCTATGACACTAGTTATAGATTCCGATGCTTCACTTCATGTTTACCGTATCCCTCTGACCTTCTTATTCACGATGAAACACAGAAATTGCATCGGAATTAAATACAAAATTCACAATGCCGACTTATGGACAAGAGGACTGACTCTTCTTACTGACTATGTTTTGAACCATCCCTGTGACACTAGTTATAGATTCCGATGCTTCACTTCAGGTTTACTGTATCCCTCTGACCTTCTTATTCACGATGAAACACAGAAATTGCATCGGAATTAAATACAAAAGGCACAATGCCGACATAAGTACATGAAGACTGACTCTTCTTACTGTCTATGTTTTGAGCCATTCCATTGACACTAGTTATTGATTCCGATGCTTCACTCCAGGTTTACTGTATCCCTTGGACCTTCTTACTGTCGATGAAACACTGAAATTGCATCGGTATTAAATATATTAGGCAAATATGCCGACTTAAGTACAAGAAGACTGACTCTTATTACTGACTATGTTTTGAACCATTCCTGTGACTCTAGTTATAGATTGCGATGCTTCACTTCAGGTTTACTGTATCCCCTGGACCTTCTTATTGACGATGAAACACTGAAATTGCATCGGAATTAAATACAAAAGGCACAATGCCGACTTAAGTACATGAAGACTGACTCTTCTTACTGACTATGTTTTGAACCATTCCTGTGACACTAGACATATATTCCGAGGCTACACTCCAGGTTTACTGTATCCTTTGGACCTTCGTATTGGCGATGAAACACAGAAATTGCATCGGAATTAAATACAAAAGGCACAATGCCGACTTAAGTACAAGAGCACTGTATCTTCTTACTGTCGATGTTTTGAACCATTGCTGTGACACTGGTTATTGATTCCGATGCTTCACTCCAGGTTTACTTTATCCCTTGGACCTTCTTACTTACTTATTGACGATGAAACACAGAATAGCATCGGAATTAAATACAAAAGGCACAATGCCGACTTAAGTACAAGAAGACTGACTCTTCTTACTGTGTATGTTTTGAACCATTCCTATGACACTAGTTATAGATTCCGATGCTTCACTTCAGGTTTACTGTATCCCCTTAACCTTCTTATTGACGATGAAACACTGAAATTGCATCGGAATTAAATACAAAAGGCACAATTACGAATTAAGGACAAGAAGACTGACTCTTCTTACTGTCTATGTTTGAACCATTCCATTGACACTAGTTATAGATTCCGATGCTTCACTTCAGGTTTACTGTATCCCTTGGACCTTCTTATTGACGATGAAACCCACAAATTGCATCGGAATTAAAAACAAAAGGCACAATGCCGGCTTAGGTTCATGATGACTGACTCTTCTTACTTTCTATGTTTTGAACCATTCCAGTGACATTAGTTATAAATTCCGATGCTACACTCCAGGTTTACTGTATCCCTTGGACCTTCTTATTGACGATGAAACACAGAAATTGCATCGGATTTAAACACAAAAGGTACAAAGCCGACTTAAGGACAAGAAGACTGACTCTTCTTACTGACTGTGCTTTGAACCATTCCTGTGACACTAGTTATAGATTCCGATGATTCACTTCAGGTTTACTGTATCATTTGGACCTTCTTATTGACGATGAATTACAGAAATTACATCGGAAATCAATACAAAAGGCACAATGCCGACTTAAGCACAAAAAGACTGAATCTTGTTACTGACTATGTTTTGAACCATTGCTGTGACCTTAGTTATAGATTCCGATGCTTTACTTCAGGTTAACTGTATCCCTTGGACCTTCTTATTGACAATGAAACACAGAAATTGCATCGGAATGAAATAGAAAAGGCACAATGCCGACTTAAGTACATGAAGACTGACTCTTGTTACTGACTATGTTTTAAACCACTCCTGCGACGCTAGTTATAGATTCCGATGCTTCACTTCAGGTTTACTGTATCCCTTGGACCTTCTTATTGACGATGAAACACTGGAATTGCATCGGAATTAAATACAAAAGGCACAACGCCGACTTAAGTACATAAAGACCGACTCTTCTTACTGTCTATGTTTTGAACGATTCCTGTGACACTTGTTATAGATTCCGATGCTTCACTTCAGGTTTACTGTTTCACTTGGACCGTCTTATTGACGATGAAACACAGAAATTGCATCGGATTTAAATACAAAAAACACAATGCCGACATAGGTACTGTCTATGTTTTGAACCATTCCTGTGACACTAGTTATAGATTGCGATGCTTCACTCCAGTTTTACTGTACCCCTTGTACCTTCTTATTGACGATGAAACACAGAATTTGCATGGGAATTAAATACAAAAGGCACAGGGCCGACTTAAGAACAAGAAGACTGACTCCTCTTACTGACTATGATTTGTACCATTCCTGTGACACTAGTTATAGATTCCGATGCTTCACTTCAGGTTTATTGTATCCCTCTGACGTTCTTATTGACGATGAAACACCGAAATTGCACCGGAATTAAATACAAAAGGCACAAAGCCGACATAATTACAAGAAGACTGACTCTTCTTACTGTTTATGCTTTGAACCATTCCATTAACACTATTTATAGATTCCGATACTTCACTCCAGGTTTACTGTATCCCTTGGACCTTCTTATTGACGATGAAACACTGAAATTGCATCGGAATTAAATAGGAAAGGCACAATGAAGACTTAAGAGCAAGAAGACTCACTCCTCTTGCTGACTACGATTTGGAGCATTCCTGTGACACTAGTTATAGATTCCGATGCTTCACTTCAGGTTTAATGTATCCCTTGGACCTTCTTATTGACGTTGAAACACAGAAATTGCATCGGAATTAAATACAAAAGGCACAATGCTGACTTAAGTACTTGAAGATTGACTCTTCTTACTGACTATGTTTTGAACCATTCGTGTAACACTACTTATAGATTCAGATACTACACTCCAGGTTCACTGTATCCCTTGGACCTTGTTATTGACGATGAAACACAGAAATTTCATCGGAATTAAATAAAAAAGGCACAATGCCGACTTAAGGACAAGAAGACTGACCCTTCTTTCTGACTATGTTTTGAACCATTCCTCTGACACTAGTTATAGATTCCGATGCTTCACTTCAGTTTTACTGTATCCCTCTGACCTTCTTATTGACGATGAAACACAGAAATTGCATCGGCATTAAATACAAAATGCACAATGCCGTCTTAAGTACAAGAAGACTGACTCTTCTTACTGTCTATGCTTTGAACTATTCCTGTGACACTAGTTACTGATTCCGATGCTTCACTCCAGGTTTACTGTATCCCTTGGACCCTCTTATTGACGATGAAACACAGAAATAGCATCGGAAGGCACAATGCCGACTTAAGGACAAGAAGACTGACTCTTCTTACTGACTATGTTTTGAACCATTCCTGTGACACTAGTTATAGATTCCGATGATTCACTTTAGGTTTACTGTATCCCTCTGACCTTCTTATTGACGATGAGACACAGAAATTGCACCGGAATTAAATACAAAAGGCACAATGCCGACTTAAGTACAAGAAGATTGCCTCTTCTTACTGTGTATGCTTTGTACCATTCCATTGACACTAGTTATAGATTCCGATGCTTCACTTCAGGTTTACTGTATCCCTCTGACCTTCTTAATGACGATGAAACACAGAAATTACATCGGAATTAAATACAAAAGGCACAATGCCTACTTAAGTACAAAAAGACTGACTCTTGTTACTGACTATATTTTGAACCATTCCTGTGACACTAGTTATAGATTCCGATGCTTGACTTCAGGTTTACTGCATCCCTCTGACCTTCTTATTGACGATGAAACACAGAAATTGCATCGGAATTAAATAGAAAAGGCACAATGTCGACTTAAGTACAAGAAGACTGACTCTTCTTACTGTCTATGTTTTGAACCATTCCGATGACTCTAGTTATAGATTCCGATGCTTCACTTCATGTTTACCGTATGCCTCTGACCTTCTTATTGACGATGAAACAAAGAAATTGCATCGGAATTAAATACAAAAGGCACAATGCCGACTTATGGACAAGAAGACTGACTCTTCTTACTGACTATGTTTTTAACCATTCCTGTGAGACTAGTTATAGATTCCGATGCTTCACTCCAGGTTAACTGTATCCCTTGGACTTTCTTATTGACGATGAAACACAGAAATTGCATCGGAATTAAATACAAAAGACACAATGCCGACTTAAGTACATGAAGACTGACTCTTCTTACTGACTATGTTTTGAACCATTCCTGTGACAGTAGTTATAGATTCCGATGCTTCACTCCAGGTTTACTGTATCCCTCTGACCTTCTTATTGACGATGAGACACAGAAATTGCACCGGAATTAAATACAAAAGGCACAATGCCGACTTAAGTACAAGAAGACTGCCTCTTCTTACTGTGTATGCTTTGTACCATTCCGTTGACACTAGTTATAGATTCCGATGCTTCACTTCAGGTTTACTGTATCCCTCTGACCTTCTTAATGACGATGAAACACAGAAATTACATCGGAATTAAATACAAAAGGCACAATGCCTACTTAAGTACAAAAAGACTGACTCTTGTTACTGGCTATGTTTTGAACCATTCCTGTGACACTAGTTACAGATTCCGATGCTTGACTTCAGGTTTACTGCATCCGTCTGACCTTCTTATTGACGATGAAACACAGAAATTGCATCGGAATTAAATAGAAAAGGCACAATGTCGACTTAAGTACAAGAAGACTGACTCTTCTTACTGTCTATGCTTTGAACCATTCCTATGACTCTAGTTATAGATTCCGATGCTTCACTTCATGTTTACCGTATGCCTCTGACCTTCTTATTGACGATGAAACAAAGAAATTGCATCTGAATTAAATACAAAAGGCACAATGCCGACTTATGGACAAGAAGCCTGACCCTTCTTACTGACTATGTTTTGAACCATTCCTGTGACACTAGTTATAGATTCCGATGCTTCACTTCAGGTTTACTGTATCCCTCTGACCTTCTTATTCACGATGAAACACAGAATTTGCATCGGAATTAAATACAAAAGGCACAATGCCGACTTAAGGACAAGAAGACTGACTCTTCTTACTGTCTATGTTTTGAAGCATTCCATTGACACTAGTTATAGATTCCGATGGTTCACTTCAGGTTTACTGTATCCCTTGGAAGTTCTTATTGACGATGAAACACAGAAATTGCATCGGAATTAAATACAAAAGGCACAATGCCGACTTAAGTACATGAAGACTGACTCCTTTTACTGTCTATGCTTTGAACCATTCCATTGACACTAGTTATAGATTCCGATGCTTCACTCCAGGTTAACTGTATCCCTTGGACCTTCTTATTGACGATGAAACACAGAAATTGCATCGGAATTAAATACAAAAGGCACAATGCCGACTTAAGTACATGAAGACTGACTCTTCTTACTGACTATGTTTTGAACCATTCCTGTGACAGTAGTTATAGATTCCGATGCTTCACTCCAGGTTTACTGTATCCCTTGGACCTTCTTACTGTCGATGAAACATTGAAATTGCATCGGTATTAAATATATTAGGCAAATATGCCGACTTAAGTACAAGAAGACTGACTCTTCTTACTGACTATGTTTTGAACTATTCCTGTGACTCTAGTTATAGATTGCGATGCTTCACTTCAGGTTTACTGTATCCCCTGGACCTTCTTATTGACGATGAAACACTGAAATTGCATCGGAATTAAATACAAAAGGCACAACGCCGTCTTAAGTACATAATGACCGACTCTTCTTACTGACTATGCTTTGAACGATTCCTGTGACACTTGTTATAGATTCCGATGCTTCACTTCAGGTTTACTGTTTCACTTGGACCGTTTTATTGACGATGAAACACAGAAATTGCATCGGATTTAAATACAAAAAGCACAATGCCGACATAAGTACTGTCTATGTTTTGAACCATTCCTGTGACACTAGTTATAAATTCCGATGCTACACTCCAGGTTTACTGTATCCCTTGGACCTTCTTATTGACGATGAAACACAGAAATTGCATCGGATTTAAACACAAAAGGTACAAAGCCGACTTAAGGACAAGAAGACTGACTCTTCTTACTGACTGTGCTTTGAACCATTCTTGTGACACTAGTTATAGATTCCGATGATTCACTTCAGGTTTACTGTATCATTTGGACCTTCTTATTGGCGATGAATTACAGAAATTACATCGGAATTCAATAGAAAAGGCACAATGCCGACTTAAGCACAAAAAGACTGACTCTTGCTACTGACTATGTTTTGAACCATTCCTGTGACATTAGTTATAGATTCCGATGCTTTACTTCAGGTTTACTGTATCCCTTGGACCTTCTTATTGACGATGAAACACAGAAATTGCATCGGAATGAAATAGAAAAGGCACAATGCCGACTTAGGTACAAGAAGACTGTATCTTCTTACTGTCTATGCTTTGAACCTTTCCTGTGACACTAGTTATAGATTCCTATGCTTCACTCCAGTTTTACTGTACCCCTTGGACCTACTTATTGACGATGAAACACAGAAATTGCATCGGAATGAAATACAAAAGGCACAATGCCGACTTAAGTACATGAAGACTGACTCTTGTTACTGACTATGTTTTAAACCACTCCTGCGACGCTAGTTATAGATTCCGATGCTTCACTTCAGGTTTACTGTATCCCTTGGACCTTCTTATTGACGATGAAACACTGAAATTGCATCGGAATTAAATAGGAAAGGCACAATGAAGACTTAAGATCAAGAAGACTCACTCTTCGTGCTGACTATGTTTTGGACCATTCCTGTGACACTAGTTATAGATTCCGATGCTTCACTTCAGGTTTACTGTATCCCTTGGACCTTCTTATTGACGTTGAAACACAGAAATTGCATCGGAATTAAATACAAAAGGCACAATGCTGACTTAAGTACTTGAAGACTGACTCTTCTTACTGACTATGTTTTGAACCATTCGTGTAACACTAGTTATAGGTTCAGATACTACACTCCAGGTTTACTGTATCCCTTGGACCTTGTTATTGACGATGAAACACAGAAATTTCATCGGAATTAAATAAAAAAGGCACAATGCCGACTTAAGGACAAGAAGACTGACCCTTCTTTCTGACTATGTTTTGAACAATTCCTCTGACACTAGTTATAGATTCCGATGCTTCACTTCAGTTTTACTGTATCCCTCTGACCTTCTTATTGACGATGAAACACAGAAATTGCATCGGCATTAAATACAAAATGCACAATGCCGTCTTAAGTACAAGAAGACTGACTCTTCTTACTGTCTATGCTTTGAACTATTCATGTGACACTAGTTACTGATTCCGATGCTTCACTCCAGGTTTACTGTATCCCTTGGACCCTCTTATTGACGATGAAACACAGAAATAGCATCGGAAGGCACAATGCCGTCTTAAGGACAAGAAGACTGACCCTTCTTTTTGACTATGTTTTGAACCATTCCTGTGACACTAGTTATAGTTTCCGATGACTCACTTTAGGTTTACTGTATCCCTCTGACCTTCTTATTGACGATGAGACACAGAAATTGCACCGGAATTAAATACAAAAGGCACAATGCCGACTTAAGTACAAGAAGACTGCCTCTTCTTACTGTGTATGCTTTGTACCATTCCATTGACACTAGTTATTGATTCCGATGCTTCACTTCTGGTTTACTGTATCCCTCTGACCTTCTTAATGACGATGAAACACAGAAATTACATCGGAATTAAATACAAAAGGCACAATGCCTACTTAAGTACAAAAAGACTGACACTTGTTACTGACTATATTTTGAACCGTTCCTTTGACACTAGTTATAGATTCCGATGCTTGACTTCAGGTTTACTGCATCCCTCTGACCTTCTTATTGACGATGAAACACAGAAATTGCATCGGAATTAAATAGAAAAGGCACAATGTCGACTTAAGTACAAGAAGACTGACTCTTCTTACTGTCTATGTTTTGAACCATTCCTATGACTCTAGTTATAGATTCCGATGCTTCACTTCATGTTTACCGTTTGCCTCTGACCTTCTTATTGACGATGAAACAAAGAAATTGCATCGGAATTAAATACAAAAGGCAAAATGCCGACTTATGGACAAGAAGACTGACTCTTCTTACTGACTATGTTTTGAACCATTCCTGTGACACTAGTTATAGATTCCGATGCTTCACTTCAGGTTTACTGTATCCCTCTGACCTTCTTATTCACAATGAAACACAGAAATTGCATCGGAATTAAATACAAAAGGCACAATGCCGACTTAAGGACAAGAAGACTGACTCTTCTTACTGTCTATGTTTTGAACCATTCCATTGACACTAGTTATAGATTCCGATGCTTCACTTCAGGTTTAGTATATCCCATGGAACTTCTTATTGACAATGAAACACAGAAATTGCATCGGAATTAAATACAAAAGGCACAATGCCGACTTAAGTACATGAAGACTGACTCTTCTTACTGTCTATGCTTTGTACCATTCCATTGACACTAGTTATAGATTCCGATGCTTCACTCCAGGTTAACTGTATCCCTTGGACCTTCTTATTGACGATGAAACACT
The DNA here is from genome assembly GCF_021461385.2 of Schistocerca piceifrons. Classification (NCBI taxonomy): domain Eukaryota; kingdom Metazoa; phylum Arthropoda; class Insecta; order Orthoptera; family Acrididae; genus Schistocerca; species Schistocerca piceifrons. Next base: position 409,977 of record NW_025728400.1, read on the forward strand.
GAAATTGCATCGGTATTAAATAGATTAGGCAAATATGCCGAGTTAAGTACAAGAGGGCTGACTCTTCTTACTGACTATGTTTGAACCATTCCTGTGACACTAGTTATAGATTCCGATGCTTCACTTCAGGTTTACTGTATCCCTTGGACCTTCATATTGACGATGAAACACAGAAATTGCATCGGAATTAAATACAAAAGGCACAATGGCGACTTAAGTACATGAAGACTGACTCTTCTTACTGACTATGTTTTGAACCATTCCTGTGACAGTAGTTACAGATTTCGGTGCTTCACTTCAGGTTTACTGTATCCCTTGGACCTTCGTATTGACGATGAAACACCGAAATTGCACCGGAATTAAATACAAAAGGCACAAAGCCGACATAATTACAAGAAGACTGACTCTTCTTACTGTCTATGTTTTGAACCATTCCGTTAACACTATTTATAGATTCCGATACTTCACTCCAGGTTTACTGTATCCCTTGGACCTTCTTATTGACGATGAAACACTGAAATTGCATCGGAATTAAATAGAAAAGGCACAATGAAAACTTAAGAACAAGAAGACTCACTCATCTTGCTGACTATGTTTTGAACCATTCCTGTGACACTACTTATAGATTCCGATGCTTCACTTCAGGTTTACTGTATCCCTAGGACCTTCTTATTGACGTTGAAAGACAGAAATTGCATTGGAATTAAATTCAAAAGGCACAATGCCGACTTAAGTACTTGAAGACTGACTCTTCTTACTGACTATGTTTTAAACCTTTCGTGTAACACTAGTTATAGATTCAGATACTACACTCCAGGTTTACTGTATCCCTTGGACCTTGTTATTGACGATGAAACACAGAAATTTCATCGGAATTAAATAAAAAATGCACAATGCCGACTTAAGGACAAGAAGACTGACCCTTCTTTCTGACTATGTTTTGAACCATTCCTCTGACACTAGTTATAGATTCCGATGCTTCACTTCAGTTTTACTGTATCCCTCTGACCTTCTTATTGACGATGAAACACAGAAATTGCATCGGCATTAAATACAAAATGCACAATGCCGTCTTAAGTGCAAGAAGACTGACTCTTCTTACTGTCTATGCTTTGAACCATTCCTGTGACACTAGTTACTGATTCCGATGCTTCACTCCAGGTTTACTGTATCCCTTGGACCTTCTTATTGACGATGAAACACAGAAATAGCATCGGAATTATATACAAAAGCACAATGCCGACTTAAGGCAAGAAGACTGACTCTTCTTACTGACTATGTTTTGAACCATTCCTGTGACACTAGTTATAGATTCCGATGCTTCACTTTAGGTTTACAGTATCCCTCTGACCTTCTTTTTGACGATGAGACACCGAAATTGCACCGGAATTAAATACAAAAGGCACAATGCCGACTTAAGTAAAGGAAGACTGACTCTTCTTACTGTGTATGCTTTGTACCATTCCATTGACACTAGTTATAGATTCCGATGCTTCACTTCAGGTTTACTGTATCCCTCTGACCTTCTTAATGACGATGAAACACAGAAATTACATCGGAATTAATTACAAAAGGCACAATGCCTACCTAAGTACAAAAAGACTGACTCTTGTTACTGACTATGTTTTGAACCATTCCTGTGACACTAGTTATAGATTCCGATGCTTGACTTCAGGTTTACTGCATCCCTCTGACCTTCTTATTGACTATGAAACACAGAAATTGCATCGGAATTAAATAGAAAAGGCATAATGTCGACTTAAGTACAAGAAGACTGACTCTTCTTACTGGCTATGTTTTGAACCATTCCTATGACTCTAGTTATAGATTCCGATGCTTCACTCTATGTTTACCGTATGCCTCTGACCTTCTTATTGACGATGAAACAAAGCAATTGCATCGGAATTAAATACAAAAGGCACAATGCCGACTTATGGACAAGAAGACTGACTCTTCTTGCTGATTATGTTTTGAACCATTCCTGTGACACTAGTTATAGATTCCGATGCCTCACTTCAGGTTTACTGTATCCCTCTGACCTTCTTATTCACGATGAAACACAGAAATTGCATCGGAATTAAATACAAAAGGCACAATGCCGACTTAAGGACAAGAAGACTGACTCTTCTTACTGTCTATGTTTTGAACCATTCCATTGACACTAGTTATAGATTCCGATGCTTCACTTCAGGTTTAGTGTATCCCTTGGACCTTCTTATTGACGATGAAACACAGAAATTGCATCGGAATTAAATACAAAAGGCACAATGCCGACTTAAGTACATGGAGACTGACTCTTCTTTCTGTCTATGCTTTGAACCATTCCATTGACACTAGTTACAGATTCCGATGCTTCACTCCAGGTCTACTGTATCCCTTGGACCTTTTTATTGTCGATGAAACACTGAAATTGCATCGGTATTAAATAGATTAGGCAAATATGCCGACTTAAGTACAAGAAGGCTGACTCTTCTTACTGACTATGTTTGAACCATTCCTGTGACACTAGTTATAGATTCCGATGCTTCACTTCAGGTTTACTGTATCAATTGGACCTTCTTATTGACGATGAAACACAGAAATTGCATCGGAATTAAATACAAAAGGCACAATGCCGACTTAAGTACATGAAGACTGACTCTTCTTACTGACTATGTTTTGAACCATTCCTATGACACTAGTTATAGATTTCGATGCTTCACTTCAGGTTTATTGTATCCGTTGGACCTTCTTATTGACGGTGAAACACTGGAATAGCATCGGAATTAAATACAAAAGGCACAATGCCGACTTAAGTACATGAAGACCGACTCTTCTTACTGACTATGTTTTGAACCATTCCTGTGACACTTGTTATAGATTCCGATGTTTCACTTCAGCTTTACTGTTTCCCTTGGACCTTCTTATCGACGATGAAACACACAAATTGCATCGGAATTAAATACAAAAGGCACAATGCCGACTTAAGTACTCTCTATGTTTTCACCATTCCTGTGACACTAGTTATAGATTCCGATGATTCACTCCAGGTTTACTGTAACCCTTGGACCTTCTTATTGACGATGAAACACGGAAATTGCATCGGAATTAAATACAAAAGGCACAAGGCCGACTTACGTACAAGAAGACTGTCTCTTCTTACTGACTATGTTTTGAACCATTCCTGTGACACTAGTTATAGATTCCGATGCTTCACTTCAGGTTTACTGTATCCCTTGGACCTTCTTATTGACGATTAAACACAGAAATTGCATTGGAATTAAATACAAAAGGCACAATGCCGACTTAAGTACATGAAGTCTGACTCTTCTTACTGACTATGTTTTGAACCATTCCTGTGACACTAGTTATATATTCCGATGCTACACTCCAGGTTTACTGTATCCTTTGGAAGTTCTTATTGGCGATGAAACACAGAAATTGCTTCGGAATTAAATACAAAAGGCACAATGCCGACATAAGGGCAAGAAGACTGACCCTTCTTTCTGACTATGCCTTGAACCATTCCTGTGACACTAGTTATAGATTCCGATGCCTCACTTCAGGTTTACTGTATCCCTCTGATCTTCTTATTGACGATGAATCACAGAAATTGCATCGGAATTAAATACAAAAGGCACAATGCCGACTTAAGGACAAGAAGAATGATTCTTCTTTCTGACTATGCTTTGAACCATTCCTCTGATACTAGTTATAGATTCCGATGCTTCACTTCAGTTTTACTGTATCCCTCTGACCTTCTTATTGACGATGAAACACAGAAATTGCATCGGCATTAAATACAAAATGCACAATGCCGTCTTAAGTACAAGAAGACTGACTCTTCTTACTGTCTATGCTTTGAACTATTCCTGTGACACTAGTTACTGATTCCGATGCTTCACTCCAGGTTTACCGTATCCCTTGGACCTTCTTATTGACGATGAAACACAGAAATAGCATCGGAATTATATACAAAAGGCACAATGCCGACTTAAGGACAAGAAGACTGACTCTTCTTACTGACTATGTTTTGAACCATACCTGTGACACTAGTTATAGATTCCGATGCTTCACTTTAGGTTTACTGTATCCCTCTGACCTTCTTATTCACGATGAGACACCGAAATTGCACCGGAATTAAATACAAAAGGCACAATGCCGACTTAAGTACAAGAAGACTGACTCTTCTTACTGTGTATGCTTTGTACCATTCCATTGACACTAGTTATAGATTCCGATGCATCACTTCAGGTTTACTGTATCCCTCTGACCTTCCTAATGACGATGAAACACAGAAATTACATCGGAATTAATTACAAAAGGCACAATGCCTACCTAAGTATAAAAAGACTGACTCTTGTTACTGACTATGTTTTGAACCATTCCTGTGACACTAGTTATAGATTCCGATGCTTGACTTCAGGTTTACTGCATCCCTCTGACCTTCTTATTGACGATGAAACACATAAATTGCATCGGAATTAAATAGAAAAGGCATAATATCGACTTAAGTACAAGAAGACTGACTCTTCTTACTGTCTATGTTTTGAACCATTCCTATGACTCTAGTTATAGATTCCGATGCTTCACTCTATGTTTACCGTATGCCTCTGACCTTCTTATTGACGATGAAACAAAGAAATTGCATCGGAATTAAATACAGAAGGCACAATGCCGACTTATGGACAAGAAGACTGACTCTTCTTGCTGACTATGTTTTGAACCATTCCTGTGAAACTAGTTATAGATTCCGATGCTTCACTTCAGGTTTACTGTATCCCTCTGACCTTCTTATTCACGATGAAACACAGAAATTGCATCGGAATTAAATACAAAAGGCACAATGCCGACTTAAGGACAAGATGACTGACTCTTCTTACTGTGTATGTTTTGAACCTTTCCATTGACACTAGTTATAGATTCCGATGCTTCACTTCATGTTTACTGTATCCCTTGGACCTTCTTATTGACGATGAAACACAGAAATTGCATCGGAATTTAATACAAAAGGCACAATGCCGACTTAAGTACATGAAGACTGACTCTTCTTACTGACTATGTTTTGAACCATTCCTGTGACACTAGTTATAGATTTCGATGCTTCACTTCAGGTTTACTGTATCCCTTGGACCTTCTTATTGACGGTGAAACACTGGAATTGCATCGGAATTAAATACAAAAGGCACAATGCCGACTTAAGTACATGAAGACCGACTCTTCTTACTGACTATGTTTTGAACCATTCCTATGACACGAGTTATAGTTTCCGATGCTTCACTTCAATTTTACCGTATCCCTTGGACATTCTAATTGAAGATAAAACACAGAAATTGCATCGGAATTAAATACGAAAGGCACAATGCCGACTTAGGTACAAGAAGACTGAATCTTCCTACTGTCTATGTTTTGAACCAATCCTGTGACACTAGTTATAGATTCCGATGCTTCACTTCAGGTTTACTGTATCCCTCTGACCTTCTTATTGACGATGAAACACAGAAATTGCATCGGAATTAAATACAAAAGGCACAATGCCGACTTAAGTACAAGAAGAGTGACTCTTCTTACTGTCTATGTTTTGAAACATTCCTGTGACACTAGTTATAGATTCCGATGCTTCACTTCATGTTTACTGTATCCCTTGGACATTCGTATTGACGTTGAAACATAGAAATGGCATCGGAATTAAATACAAAAGGCACAATGCCGACTTAAGTACAAGAAGACTAACTCTACTTACTAACTATGTTTTGAACCAATCCTGTGACACTAGCTATACATTGCGATGCATCACTTCAGATTTACTGTATCCCTTCGGTCCTTCTTATTGACGATGAAACACAGAAATGGCATCAGAATTAAATACAAAATGCACAATGCCGACTTAAGTTCAAAATGACTGACTCTTCTTACTGACTATGTTCTGAACCATTCCTGTAACACTAGTTATAGATTTTGATGCTTCACTTCAGGTTTACTGTATCCCTCTGACCTTCTTATTGACGATGAAACACAGAAATTGCATCGGAATTAAATACAAAAGGCACTATGCCGACTTAAGTACAAGAGGACTAAATCTTCTTACTGACTATGTTTTGAAAAATTCCTGTGACACTAGTTATAGATTCCTATGCTTCACTTCAAGTTTACTGTATCCCTCTGACCTTCTTATTGACGATGAAACACAGAAATTGCATCGGAATTAAATAGAAAAGGCACAATGCCGACTTAAGTACAACAACACAGACTCTTCCTACTGTCTATGTTTTCAAAGATTCCTGCGACACTAGTTATACATTCCGATGCTTGACTTCGGTTTTACTGTATCCGATGGACCTTCTTATTGCCGATGAAACACAGAAATTGAATCGGAATTACATACAAAAGGCACAATGACGACTTAAGTACAAGAGACTGACTCTTCTTACTGTCTATGTTTTGAACCATGCCTGTGACACTAGTTATAGTTTCCGATGCTTCACAGCAGGTTTACTGTATCCCTTCGAACTTCTTATTGACGATGAAACACAGAAATTGCATCGGAATTAAATACAAAAAGCACATTGCCGACTTAAGTACAAGAAGACTGACTCTTCTTACTGTCTATGATTTGAACCAATCCTGTGACACTAGTTATAGATTCCGATTCTTCAATTCAGGTTTACTGCATCCCTTGGACCTTCTTATTGTCGATGAAACTCAGAAATTGCATCGGAATTAAATACGAAAATCACAATGCCGACTTAAGTACAAGAAGACTGAATCTTCCTACTGTCTATGATTTGAACCATTCCTGTGACACTAGTTATAGATTCCGATGCTTCACTTCGGGTTTACTGTATCCCTCTGACCTTCTTATTGACGATGAAACACAGTAATTGCATCGGAATTAAATACAAATGGCACAATGCCGACTTAAGTACAAGTAGTCTGACTCTTCTTACTGTCTATGTTTTGAACCATTCCTGTGACACTAGTTATAGATTCCGATGCTTCACTTTAGATTACTGTATCCCTTGGACCTTCTTATTGACGATGAAACACAGAAATTGCATCGGAATTAAATACGAAAGGCACAATGCCGACTTATGTACAAGAAGACTGAATCATCCTACTCTCTATGATTTGAACCATTCCTGTGACACTACTTATAGATTCCGATGCTTCACTTCAGGTTTACTGTATCCCTCTGACCTTCTTATTGACGATGAAACACAGAAATTGCATCGGAATTAAATACGGAATGCACAATGCCGACTTAGGTACAAGAAGACTGAATCTTCCTATTGTCTATGATTTGAACCATTCCTGTGACACTAGTTATAGATTCCGATGCTTCACTTCAGGTTTACTGTATCCCTCTGACCTTCTTATTGACGATGAAACACAGAAATGGCATCAGAATTAAATACAATATGCACAATGCCGACTTAAGTTCAAAATGACTGACTCTTCTTACTGACTATGTTCTGAACCATTCCTGTAACACTAGTTATAGATTTTGATGCTTCACTTCAGGTTTACTGTATCCCTCTGACCTTCTTATTGACGATGAGAAACAGAAATTGCATCAGAATTAAATACAAAAGGCACTATGCCGACTTATGTACAAGAAGACTGACTCTTCTTACTGACTATGTTTTGAATCATTCCTGTGACGCTATTTATAGATTCCGATGCTTCACTTCAGGTTTACCGTATCCCTCTGACCTTCTTATTGACGATGAAACACAGATATTGCATCGGAATTAAATACAAAAGGCACAATGCCGACTTAAGTGCAAGAAGACTGACTCTTCTTACTGTCTATGTTTTGAACCATTCCTGTGACACTAGTTATAGATTCCGATGCTTCACTTTAGATTACTGTATCCCTTGGACCTTCTTATTGACTATGAAACACAGAAATTGCATCGGAATTAAATACAAAAGGCACAATGCCGACTTAAGTACAAGAAGTCTGACTCTTCTTACTGTCTATGTTTTGAACCATTCCTGTGACACGAATTAGAGATTCCGATGCTTCACTTCTATTTTACTGTATCCCTTGGACATTCTAATTGAAGATGAAACACAGAAATTGCATCGGAATTAAATACGAAAGGCACAATGCCGACTTAGGTACAAGAAGACTGAATCTTCCTACTGTCTATGTTTTGAACCATTCCTGTGACACTAGTTGTAGATTCCGATGCTTCACTTCAGGTATACTGTATCCCTCTGACCTTCTTATTGACGATGAAACACAGAAATTGCATCGGAATTAAATACAAAAGGCACAATGCCGACTTAAGTACAAGAAGACTGACTCTTCTTACTGTCTATGTTTTGAAACATTCCTGTGACACTAGTTAAAGATTCCGATGCTTCACTTCATGTTTACTGTATCCCTTGGACATTCGTATTGACGATGACACGCAAAAATGGCATCGGAATTAAATACAAAAGGCACAATGCCGACTTAAATACAAGAAGACTAACCCTACTTACTAACTATGTTTTGAACCAATCCTGTGACACTAGTTATACATTGCGATGCATCACTTCAGGTTTACTGTATCCCTTCGGTCCTTCTTATTGACGATGAAACACAGAAATGGCATCAGAATTAAATACAAAAGGCACAATGCCGACTTAAGTACATGAAGACTGACTCTTCTTACTGTCTCTGTTTTGAACCATTCCTGTGACACTAGTTATAGATTCCGATTCTTCACTCCAGGTTTCCTGTATCCCTTGGTCCTTCTTATTGACGATGAAACACAGAAATAGCTTTGGAATTAAATACAAAAGGCACAATGCCGACTTAAGTACAAGAGGACTGACTCTTCTTACTGACTATGTTTTGAAAAATTACTGTGACACTAGTTATAGATTCCTATGCTTCACTTCAAGTATACTGTATCCCTCTGACATTCTTATTGACGATGAAACACAGAAATTGCAACGGATTTAAATAGAAAAGGCACAATGCCGACTTAAGTACAAGAACACAGACTCTTCTTACTGTCTATGTTTTGAACAATTCCTGCGACACTAGTTATACATTCCGATGCTTGACTTCGGTTTTACTGTATCCGTTGGACCTTCTTATTGCCGATGAAACACAGAAATTGCATCGGAATTAAATACAAAAGGCACAATGACGACTTAAGTACAAGAGACTGACACTTCTTACTGTCTATGTTTTGAACCATGCCTGTGACACTAGTTATAGATTCCGATGCTTCACTTCAGGTTTACTGTATCCCTTCGACCTTCTTATTGACGATGAAACACAAAAATTGCATCGGAATTAAATACAAAAAGCACATTGCCGACTTAAGTACAAGAAGACTGACTCTTCTTACTGTCTATGTTTTGAACCAATCCTGTGACACTAGTTATAGATTCCGATTCTTCAATTCAGGTTTACTGTATCCCTTGGACCTTCGTATTGTCGATGAAAATCAGAAATTGCATCGGAATTAAATACAAAAGGCACAACGCCGACTTAAGTAAAAGAAGACTGACTCTTCTTAGTGACTATGTTTTGAACGATTCCTGTGACACTAGTTATATATTCCGATGCTTCACTTTAGATTACTGTATCCCTTGGACCTTCTTATTGACGATGAAACACAGGAATTGCATCGGAATTAAATACAAATGGCACAATGCCGACTTAAGTACAAGAAGTCTGACTCTTCTTACTGTCTATGTTTTGAACCATTCCTGTGACACGAGTTATAGATTCCAATGCTTCACTTCAGGTTTACTGTATCCCTTCGGACCTTCTCATTGACGATGAAACACAGGAATTGCATCAGAATTAAATCCAAATGCACAATGCCGACTTAAGTACAAAATGACTGACTCTTCTTACTGACTATGTTTTGAACCATTCCTGTAACACTAGTTATAGATTCCTATGCTTCCCTTCAGGTTTACTGTATCCCTCTGACCGTCTTATTGACGATGAAACACAGAAATTGCATCGGAATTAAATACAAAAGGCACTATGGCGACTTAAGTACAAGAAGACTGACTCTTCTTACTGACTATGATTTGAACCATTCTTGTGACACTAGTTATAGATTCCGATGCTTCACCTCAGGTTTACCGTATCCCTCTGACCTTCTTATTGACGATGAAACACAGAAATTGCATCGGAGTTAAATACAAAAGGCACAATGCCGACTTAAGTACATGAAGACTGACTCTTCTTACTGTCTCTGTTTTGAACCATTCCTGTGACACTAGTTATAGATTCCGATTCTTCACTCCAGGTTTCCTGTATCCCTTGGTCATTCTTATTGACGATGAAACACAGAAATAGCTTCGGAATTAAATACAAAAGGCACAATGCCGACTTAAGTACAAGAAGACTAACTCTACTTACTAACTATGTTTTGAACCAATCCTGTGACACTAGCTATACATTGCGATGCATCACTTCAGATTTAATGTATCCCTTCGGTCCTTCTTATTGACGATGAAACACAGAAATGGCATCAGAATTAAATACAAAATGCACAATGCCGACTTAAGTTCAAAATGACTGACTCTTCTTACTGACTATGTTCTGAACCATTCCTGTAACACTAGTTATAGATTTTGATGCTTCACTTCAGGTTTACTGTATCCCTCTGACCTTCTTATTGACGATGAAACACAGAAATTGCATCGGAATTAAATACAAAAGGCACTATGCCGACTTAAGTACAAGAGGACTAAATCTTCTTACTGACTATGTTTTGAAATATTCCTGTGACAATAGTTATAGATTCCTATGCTTCACTTCAAGTTTACTGTATCCCTCTGACCTTCTTATTGACGATGAAACACAGAAATTGCATCGGAATTAAATAGAAAAGGCACAATGCCGACTTAAGTACAAGAACACAGACTCTTCTTACTGTCTATGTTTTCAAAGATTCCTGCGACACTAGTTATACATTCCAATGCTTGACTTCGGTTTTACTGTATCCGTTGGACCTTCTTACTGCCGATGAAATACAGAAATTGCATCGGAATTAAATACAAAAGGCACAATGAAGACTTAAGTACAAGAGACTGACTCTTCTTACTGTCTATGTTTTGAACCATGCCTGTGACACTAGTTATAGTTTCCGATGCTTCACATCAGGTTTACTGTATCCCTTCGAACTTCTTATTGACGATGAAACACAGAAATTGCATCAGAATTAAATACAAAAAGCACATTGCCGACTTAAGTACAAGAAGACTGACTCTTCTTACTGTCTATGATTTGAACCAATCCTGTGACACTAGTTATAGATTCCGATTCTTCAATTCAGGTTTACTGCATCCCTTGGACCTTCTTATTGTCGATGAAACTCAGAAATTGCATCGGAATTAAATACGAAAATCACAATGCCGACTTAAGTACAAGAAGACTGAATCTTCCTACTGTCTATGATTTGACCATTCCTGTGACACTAGTTATAGATTCCGATGCTTCACTTCGGGTTTACTGTATCCCTCTGACCTTCTTATTGACGATGAAACACAGTAATTGCATCGGAATTAAATACAAATGGCACAATGCCGACTTAAGTACAAGAAGTCTGACTCTTCTTACTGTCTATGTTTTGAACCATTCCTGTGACACTAGTTATAGATTCCGATGCTTCACTTTAGATTACTGTATCCCTTGGACCTTCTTATTGACGATGAAACACAGAAATTGCATCGGAATTAAATACGAAAGGCACAATGCAGACTTATGTACAAGAAGACTGAATCATCCTACTCTCGATGATTTGAACCATTCCTGTGACACTACTTATAGATTCCGATGCTTCACTTCAGGTTTACTGTATCCCTCTGACCTTCTTATTGACGATGAAACACAGTAATTGCATCGGAATTAAATATAAAAGGCACAATGAAGTTTTAAGTACAAGAAGACTGACTCTTCTTACTGTCTATGTTTTGAACCATTCCTGTGACACTAGTTAAAAATTCCGATGCTTGACTTCAGGTTTACTGTATCCCTTGGACCTTCTTATTAACGATGAAACACTGAAATGGCATCGGAATTAAATACAAAGGTCTCAATGCCGACTTAAGTACAAGAAAACTAACTCATCTTACTGTCTATGTTTTGAACCATTCCTGTGACACTAGTTATATATTCCGATGCTTCACTTTATATTACTGTATCCATTGGACCTTCTTATTGACGATGAAACACAGAAATTGCATCGGAATTAAATACAAAAGGCACAATGCCGACTTAAGTACAAGAAGTCTGACTCTTCTTACTGTCTATGTTTTGAACCATTCCTGTGACACGAGTTATAGTTTCCGATGCTTCACTTCAATTTTACTGTATCCCTTGGACATTCTAATTGACGAAGAAACACAGAAATTACATCGGAACTAAATACAAAAGGCACAATGCCGACTTAAGGACAAGAAAACTGACTCTTCTTACTGTCTATGTTTTGAAGCATTCCTGTGACACTATTTATAGATTCCGATGCTTCACTCCAGGTTTACTGTATACCTCTGACCTTCTTATTGACGATGAAACACAGAAATTGCATCGGAATTAAATACGGAATGCACAATGCCGACTTAGGTACAAGAAGACTGAATCTTCCTATTGTCTATGATTTGAACCATTCCTGTGACACTAGTTATAGATTCCGATGCTTCACTTCAGGTTTACTGTATCCCTCTGACCTTCTTATTGACGATGAAACACAGTAATTGCATCGGAATTAAATACAAAAGGCACAATGCCGACTTAAGTACAAGAAGACTGACTCTTCTTACTGTCTATGTTTTGAACCATTCCTGTGACACTAGTTAAAAATTCCGATGCTTGACTTCAGGTTTACTGTATCCCTTGGACCTTCTTATTAACGATGAAACACTGAAATGGCATCGGAATTAAATACAAAAGTCTCAATGCCGACTTAAGTACAAGAAAACTAACTCATCTTACTGTCTATGTTTTGAACCAATCCTGTGACACTAGTTATAGATTGCGATGCTTCACTTCAGGTTTAGTGTATCCCTTCGGTCCTTCTTATTGACGATGAAACACAGAAATTGCATCAGAATTAAATACAAAAGGCACAATGCCGACTTAAGTACAAAATGACTGACCCTTCTTACTGACTATGTTTTGAACTATTCCTGTAACACTAGTTATAGATTCCGATGCTTCACTTCAGCTTTACTGTATCCCTCTGACCATCTTATTGACGATGAGAAACAGAAATTGCATCGGAATTAAATACAAAAGGCACTATGCCGACTTATGTACAAGAAGACTGACTCTTCTTACTGACTATGTTTTGAATCATTCCTGTGACGCTATTTATAGATTCCGATGCTTCACTTCAGGTTTACCGTATCCCTCTGACCTTCTTATTGACTATGAAACACAGATATTGCATCGGAATTAAATACAAAAGGCACAATGCCGACTTAAGTGCAAGAAGACTGACTCTTCTTACTGTCTATGTTTTGAACCAATCCTGTGACACTAGTTATAGATTCCGATGCTTCACTTTAGATTACTGTATCCCTTGGACCTTCTTATTGACTATGAAACACAGAAATTGCATCGGAATTAAATACAAAAGGCACAATGCCGACTTAAGTACAAGAAGTCTGACTCTTCTTACTGTCTATGTTATGAACCATTCCTGTGACACGAATTAGAGATTCCGATGCTTCACTTCAATTTTACTGTATCCCTTGGACATTCTAATTGAAGATGAAACACAGAAATTGCATCGGAATTAAATACGAAAGGCACAATGCCGACTTAGGTACAAGAAGACTGAATCTTCCTACTGTCTATGTTTTGAACCATTCCTGTGACACTAGTTGTAGATTCCGATGCTTCACTTCAGGTTTACTGTATCCCTCTGACCTTCTTATTGACGATGAAACACAGAAATTGCATCGGAATTAAATACAAAAGGCACAATGCCGACTTAAGTACAAGAAGACTGACTCTTCTTACTGTCTATGTTTTGAAACATTCCTGTGACACTAGTTATAGATTCCGATTCTTCAATTCAGGTTTACTGTATCCCTTGGACCTTCGTATTGTCGATGAAACTCAGAAATTGCATCGGAATTAAATACAAAAGGCACAACGCCGACTTAAGTAAAAGAAGACTGACTCTTCTTAGTGACTATGTTTTGAACGATTCCTGTGACACTAGTTATATATTCCGATGCTTCACTTTAGATTACTGTATCCCTTGGACCTTCTTATTGACGATGAAACACAGGAATTGCATCGGAATTAAATACAAATGGCACAATGCCGACTTAAGTACAAGAAGTCTGACTCTTCTTACTGTCTATGTTTTGAACCATTCCTGTGACACGAGTTATAGATTCCAATGCTTCACTTCAGGTTTACTGTATCCCTTCGGACCTTCTCATTGACGATGAAACACAGGAATTGCATCAGAATTAAATCCAAATGCACAATGCTGACTTAAGTACAAGAGGACTGACTCTTCTTACTGACTATGTTTTGAAAAATTACTGTGACACTAGTTATAGATTCCTATGCTTCACTTCAAGTATACTGTATCCCTCTGACATTCTTATTGACGATGAAACACAGAAATTGCATCGGATTTAAATAGAAAAGGCACAATGCCGACTTAAGTACAAGAACACAGACTCTTCTTACTGTCTATGTTTTGAACCATTCCTGCGACACTAGTTATACATTCCGATGCTTGACTTCGGTTTTACTGTATCCGTTGGACCTTCTTATTGCCGATGAAATACAGAAATTGCATCGGAATTAAATACAAAAGGCACAATGACGACTTAAGTACAAGAGACTGACACTTCTTACTGTCTATGTTTTGAACCATGCCTGTGACACTAGTTATAGATTCCGATGCTTCACTTCAGGTTTACTGTATCCCTTCGACCTTCTTATTGACGATGAAACACAGAAATTGCATCGGAATTAAATACAAAAATCACGTTGCCGACTTAAGTACAAGAAGACTGACTCTTCTTACTGTCTATGTTTTGAACCAATCCTGTGACACTAGTTATAGATTCCGATTCTTCAATTCAGGTTTACTGTATCCCTTGGACCTTCGTATTGTCGATAAAACTCAGAAATTGCATCGGAATTAAATACAAAAGGCACAACGCCGACTTAAGTAAAAGAAGACTGACTCTTCTTAGTGACTATGTTTTGAACGATTCCTGTGACACTAGTTATATATTCCAATGCTTCACTTTAGATTACTGTATCCCTTGGACCTTCTTATTGACGATGAAACACAGGAATTGCATCGGAATTAAATACAAATGGCACAATGCCGACTTAAGTACAAGAAGTCTGACTCTTCTTACTGTCTATGTTTTAACCATTCCTGTGACACGAGTTATAGATTCCAATGCTTCACTTCAGGTTTACTGTATCCCTTCGGACCTTCTTATTGACGATGAAACACAGGAATTGCATCAGAATTAAATCCAAATGCACAATGCCGACTTAAGTACAAAATGACTGACTCTTCTTACTGACTATGTTTTGAACCATTCCTGTAACACTAGTTATAGATTCCGATGCTTCCCTTCAGGTTTACTGTATCCCTCTGACCTTCTAATTGACGATGAAACACAGAAATTGCATCGGAATTAAATACAAAAGGCACTATGCCGACTTAAGTACAAGAAGACTGACTCTTGTTACTCACTATGTTTTGAACCATTCCTGTGACACTAGTTATAGATTCCGATGCTTCACCTCAGGTTTACCGTATCCCTCTGACCTTCTTATTGACGATGAAACACAGAAATTGCATCGGAGTTAAATACAAAAGGCACAATGCCGACTTATGAACAAGAAGACTGACTCTTCTTACTGTCTATGTTTTGAACCATTCCTGTGACACTATTTATAGATTCCGATGCTTCACTTCAGGTTTACTGCATCCCTTGGACCTACTTGTTGACGATGAAACACAGAAATGGCATCGGAATTAAATACAAAAGGCGCAATGCCGATTTAAGTACAAGAAGTCTGACTCTTCTTACTGTCTATGTTTTGAACCATTCCTGTGACACGAGTTATAGATTCCGATGCTTCACTTCAATTTTACTGTATCCCTTGGACATTCTAATTGACGATGAAACACAGAAATTGCATCGGAATTAAATACAAAAGGCACAATGCCGACATAAGGACATGAAAACTGACTCTTCTTACTGTCTATGCTTTTGAAGCATTCCTGTGACACTAGTTATAGATTCCGATGCTTAACGCCAGGTTTACTGTATCCCTCTGACCTTCTTATTGGCGATTAAACACAGATATTGCATCGCAATTAAATACGAAAGGCAGAATGTCGTCTTAAGTACAAGAAGACTGAATCTTCCTACTGTCTATGATTTGAATCATTTCTGCGACACTAGTTATCGATTCCGATGCTTCACTTCAGGTTTACTGTATCCCTCTGACCTTCTTATTGACGATGAAACACAGAAATTGCATCGGAATTAAATACAAAAGGCACAATGCCGACTTAAGTACAAGAAGACTGACTCTTTTTACTGTCTATGTTTTGAACCATTCCTGTGACACTAGTTATAGATTCCGATGCTTCACTTCAGGTTTACTGTGTCACTTGGACCTTCTTACTGACGATGAAACACTTAAATGGCATCGGAATTAAATACAAAAGGCACAATGCCGACGTATGTACAAGAAGACTAACTCTTCTTACTGTCTATGTTTTGAACCAATCCTGTGACACTAGTTATTGATTGCGATGCTTCACTTCAGGTTTACTGTATCGCTTCGGTCTTTCTTATTGACGATGAAACACAGAAATTGCATCGGAATTAAATACAAAAGGCACTATGCCGACTTAAGTACAAGAAGACTGACTCTTCTTACTGTCTATGCTTTGAACCATTCCTGTGACACTAGTTATATATTCCGATGCTTCACTTTAGATAACTGTATCCCTTGGACCTTCCTATTGACGATGAAACTCAGAAATTGCATCGGAATTAAATACAAATGGCACAATGCGGACTTAAGTACAAGAAGTCTGACTCTTCTTACTGTCTATGTTTTGAACCATTCAAGTGACACGAGTTATAGATTCCGATGCTTCACTTCAGGTTTACTGTATCCCTTAGGACCTTCTTAGTGTCGATGAAACACAGAAATTGCATCAGAATTAAATACAAAAGGCACAATGCCGACTTAAGTACAAAATGACTGACTCTTCTTACTGACTATGCTTTGAACCATTCCTGTAACACTAGTTATAGATTCCGATGCTTCACTTCAGGTTTACTGTATCCCTCTGACCTTCTTATTGACGATGAAACACAGAAATTGCATCGGAATTAAATACAAAAGGCACATGGCCGACTTAAGTACAAGAAGACAGACTCTTCTTACTGTCTATGTTTTGAACCAATCCTGTGACACTAGTTATAAATTCCGATTCTTCAATTCAGGTTTACCGTATCCCTTGGACCTTCTTATTGACGATGAATCTCAGAAATTGCATCGGAATTAAATACAAAAGGCACAATGCGGACTTAAGTACAAAATGACTGACTCTTCTTACTGACTGTTTTGAACCATTCCTGTAACACTAGTTATAGATTCCGATGCTTCACTTCAGGTTTACTGTATCCCTCTGACCTTCTTATTGACGATGAAACACAGAAATTGCATCGGAATTAAATACAAAAGGCACTATGCCGACTTAAGTACAAGAAGACTGACTATTCTTACTGACTATGTTTTGAACCACTCTTGTGACACTAGTTATAGGTTCCGATGCTTCACTTCAGGTTTACCGTATCCTTCTGACCTTCTTATTGACGATGAAACACAGAAATTGCATCGGAATTAAATACAAAAGGCACAATGCCGACTTATGTTTAAGAAGACTGACTCTTCTTACTGTCTATGATTTGAACCATTCCAGTGACACTAGTTATAGATTCCGATGCTTCACTTCAGGTTTACTGTAGCCCTTGGACCTTCTTATTGACGATGAAACACAGAAATGGCATCGGAATTAAATACAAAAGGCGCAATGCCGACTTAAGTACAAGAAGTCTGACTCTTCTTACTGTCTATGCTTTGAACCATTCCTGTGACACGAGTTATAGATTCCGAAGCATCACTTCAATTTTACTGTATCCCTTGGACATTCTAATTGACGATGAAACACAGAAATTGCATCGGAATTAAATACAAAAGGCACAATGCCGACATAAGGACATGAAAACTGACTCTTCTTTCTGTCTATGTTTTGAAGCATTCCTGTGACACTAGTTATAGGTTCCGATGCTTCACGCCAGGTTTACTGTATCCCTCTGACCTTCTTATTGACGATGAAACACAGAAATTGCATCGCAATTAAATACGAAAGGCACAATGCCGACTTAAGTACAAGAAGACTGAATCTTCCTACTGTCTATGTATTGAATCATTTCTGCGACACTAGTTATAGATTCCGATGCTTCACTTCAGGTTTACTGTATCCCTCTGACCTTCTTATTGACGATGAAACACAGAAATTGCATCGGAAATAAATACAAAAGGCACAATGCCGACATTAAGTACAAGAAGACTGACTCTTTTTACTGTCTATGTTTTGAACCATTCCTGTGACACTAGTTATAGATTCCGATGCTTCACTTCAGGTTTACTGTATCACTTGGACCTTCTTACTGACGATGAAACACATAAATGGCATCGGATTAAATACAAAAGGCACAATGCCGACGTATGTACAAGAAGACTAACTCTTCTTACTGTCTATGTTTTGAACCAATCCTGTGACACTAGTTATAGATTGCGATGCTTCACTTCAGGTTTACTGTATACCTTCGGTCTTTCTTATTGACGATGAAACACAGAAATTGCATCGGAAATAAATACAAAAGGCACTATGCCG
The DNA here is from genome assembly GCF_021461385.2 of Schistocerca piceifrons. Classification (NCBI taxonomy): domain Eukaryota; kingdom Metazoa; phylum Arthropoda; class Insecta; order Orthoptera; family Acrididae; genus Schistocerca; species Schistocerca piceifrons. The sequence continues at coordinate 428,903 of NW_025728400.1, forward strand.
ACTTAAGTACAAGAAGACTGACTCTTTTTACTGTCTATGTTTTGAACCAATCCTGTGACACTAGTTATAGATTGCGATGCTTCACTTCAGGTTTACTGTATCCCTCGGACCTTCTTATTGACGATGAAACTCAGAAATTGCATCGGAATTAAATACAAAAGCACAATGCCGACTTAAGTACCAAAAGACTGACTCTTCTTACTGACTATGTTTTGAACCATTGCTGTGACACTAGTTATAGATTCCGATGCTTCACTTCAGGTTTACTGTATCCCTCTGACCTTCTTATTGACGATGAAACACAGAAATTGCATCGGAATTAAATACAAAAGGCACAATGCCGACTTAAGTACAAGAAGACTGACTCTTCTTACTGTCTATGATTTGAACCATTCCTGTGACACTAGTTATAGATTCCGATGCTTCACTTCAGGTTAACTGTAGCCCTTGGACCTTCTTATTGACGATGAAACACAAAAATGGCATCGGAATTACATACAAAAGGCGCAATGCCGACTTAAGTACAAGAAGTCTGACTCTTCTTACTGTCTATGGTTTGAACCATTCCTGTGACACGAGTTATAGATTCCGATGCTTCACTTCAATTTTACTGTATCCCTTGGACATTCTAATTGACGATGAAACACAGAAATTGCATCGGAATTAAATACAAAAGGCACAATGCCGACATAAGAACATGAAAACTGACTCTTCTTACTGTCTATGTTTTGAAGCATTCCTGTGACACTAGTTATAGGTTCCGATGCATCACTTCAGGTTTACTGTATCACTTGGACCTTCTTACTGACGATGAAACACATAAATGGCATCCGATTAAATACAAAAGGCACAATGCCGACGTATCTACAAGAAGACTAACTCTTCTTACTGTCTATGTTTTGAACCAATCCTGTGACACTAGTTATAGATTGCGATGCTTCACTTCAGGTTTACTGTATACCTTCGGTATTTCTTATTGACGATGAAACACAGAAATTGCATCGGAATTAAATACAAAAGGCACTATGTCGACTTAAGTACAAGATGACTGACTCATCTTACTTACTATGATTTGAACCATTCCTGTGACACTAGTTATAGATTCCGATGCTTCTCTTCAGGTTTAATGTATCTCTTGGACCTTCGTATTGACGATGAAACACAGAAATTGCATCGGAATTAAATACAAAAGGCTCAACGCCGACATAAGTACATGAAGAGCGACACTTCTTACTGACTATGTTTTGAACCTTTCCATTGACACTAGTTATAGATTCCGATGCTTCACTCCAGGTTTACTGTATCCCTTGGACCTTCATATTGACGATGAAACACAGAAATTGGATCGGAATTAAATACAAAAGGCATAAGGCCGACTTAAGGACAAGAAGACTGACTCTTCTTACTGACTATGATTTGAACCATTCCTGTGACACTAGTTATAGATTCCGATGCTTCACTTCAGGTTTTCTGTATCACTCTGACCTTCTTGTTGATGATGAAACACAGAAATGGCACCGGAATTAAATACAAAAGGCACAATGCCGACTTAAGTACAAGATGACAGACTCTTCTTACTGTCTATGTTTTGAACCTTTCTATTGACACTAGTTATAGATTCCGATGCTTCACTCCTGGTTTACTGTATCCCTTGGATCTTCATATTGACGATGAAACTCAGAAATTGCATAGGAATTAAATAGAAAAGGCACAAAGCCGACTTAAGTACAAGAACACTGACTCTCCTTACTGACTATGTTCTGAACCATTCCTGTGACACTAGTTATAGATTCCGATGCTTCACTTCAGGTATACTGTATCTATTGGACCTTCTTATTGACGATGAAACACAGAAATTGCATCGGAATTAAATACAAAAGGCACAATGCCGACTTAGGTAGATGAAGACTGACTCTTCTTACTGTTTATGTTTTGAACTATTCCTGTGACACTAGTTATAAATTCCGATGCTACACTCCAGGTTTACTGTATCCCTTCGGTCCTTCGTATTGACGATGAAACACAGAAATTGCATCAGAATTAAATACAAAAGCCACAATGCCGACTTAAGTACAAGAAGACTGACTCTTCTTACTGTCTATGTTTTGAACTAATCCTGTGACACTAGTTATAGATTCCGATGCTTCAATTCAGGTTTGCTGTATCCCTTGGACCTTCTTATTGACGATCAAACTCAGAAATTGCATCGGAATTAAATACAAAAGCACAATGCCGACTTAAGTACCAAAAGACTGACTCTTCTTACTGACTATGTTTTGAACCATTCCTGTGACACTAGTAATAGATTCCGATGCTTCACTTCAGGTTTACTGTATCCCCCTGACCTTCTTATTGACGATGAAACACAGAAATTGCATCGGAATTAAATACAAAAGGCACTATGCCGACTTAAGTACAAGAAGACTGACATTTCTTACTTACTATGTTTGAACCATTCCTGTGACCCTAGTTATAGATTCCGATGCTTCACTTCAGGTTTACTGTATCCCTCTGACTTTCTTATTGACGATGATACACAGAAATTGCATCGGAATTAAATGGAAAAGGCACAATGCCAACTTCAGTGCAAGAACTCTGACTCTTCTTACTGTCTATGTTTTGAACCATTCCTGCGACACTAGTTATAGATTCCGATGCTGGACTTCAGTTTTACTGTATCCCTTGGACCTTCTCATTGACGATGAAACACAGAAATTGCATCGGAATTAAATACAAAAGGCACAATGCCGACTTAAGTACAAGAAGACTGACTCTTCTTACTGGCTACGTTTTGAACCAATCCTGTGACACTCTTTATAGATTCCGATGCTTCACTTCAGGTTTACTGTATCCCTTGGACCTTGTTATTGACGATGAAACTCAGATACTGCATCGGAATTAAATACAAAAGGCACAATGCCGACTTAAGTACTGTCTATGCTTTGAACCATTCCTGTGACACTAGTTATAGATTCCGATGCTTCACTTCAGGTTTACTGTATCCCTCTGACCATCTTATTGATGATGAAACACAGAAATGGCACCGGAATTAAATTCAAAAGGCACAATGCCGACTTAAGTACAAGATGACTGACTCTTCTTACCGTCTATGTTTTGAACCTTTCCATTGACACTAGTTATAGATTCCGATGGTTCACTCCTGGTTTACTGTATCCCTTGGAAATTCATATTGACGATGAAACACAGAAATTGCATTGGAATTAAATACATAAGGCATAAGGCCGACTTAAGGGCAAGAAGACTGACTCTTCTTACTGACTATGATTTGAACCATTCCTGTGACATTAGTTATAGATTCCGATGCTTCACTTCAGGTTTTCTGTATCCCTCTGACCTTCTTATTGATGATGAAACACAGAAATGGCACCGGAATTAAATACAAATGGCACAATGCCGACTTAAGTACAAGAAGACTGACTCTTCTTACTGTCTATGTTTTGAACCTTTCCATTGACACTAGTTATAGATTCCGATGCTTCACTCCTGGTTTACTGTATCCCTTGGACCTTCATATTGACGATGAAACTCAGAAATTGCATCGGAATTAAATAGAAAAGGCACAATGCCGACTTAAGTACAAGAAGACTGACTCTTCTTACTGACTATGTTCTGAACCATTCCTGTGACACTAGTTATAGATTCCGATGCTTCACTTCAGGTATACTGTATCTATTGGACATTCTTATTGACGATGAAACACAGAAATTGCATCGGAATTAAATAAAAAAGGCACAATGCCGACTTAGGTAGATGAAGACTGACTCTTCTTACTTTTTATGTTATGAACCATTCCTGTGGCACTAGTTATAGATTCCGATGCTTCATTTCAGGTTTACTGTATACCTTGGACCCTCTTATTGACGATGAAACACAGATATTGCATCGGAATTAAATACAAAAGGCACAATGCAGACTTAAATACAAGAAGACTGACTCTTCTTATTGACTATGCTTTGAACCATTCTGTGACACTAGTTATTGATACCGCTGCTTCACTTCTGGTTTACTGTATCCCTTAGACCATCTTATTGACGATGAAACACAGAAATTGCATCGGAATTAAATACAAAAGGCACATTGCCGACTTAAGTACAAGAAGACTGACTCTTCTTACTGACTATGTTTTCAACCAATCCTGTGACACTAATTATAGATCATGATGCTTCACTTCAGGTTTACTGTATCCCTCTTACCTTCTTATTGACGATGAAACACAGAAATTGCATCGGAATTAAATACAAAAGGCACAATGCCGACTTAAGTACAAGAAGACTGTATCTTCTTACTGTCTATGTTTTGAACCATTCCTGTGACACTAGTTATAGATTCCGATGCTTCACTTCAGGTGTACTGTATCCCTTCTACGCTCTTATTGACGATGAAACACAGATATTGCATCGGAATTAAATACAAAAGGCACAATACAGACTTAAGAACAAGTAGACTAACTCTTCTTACTGACTATGCTTTGAACCATTCCTGTGACAAAAGTTATGGATTCCGATGCTTTACTTCAGGCTTACTGTATCCCTCTGCCCTTCTTATCGACGATGAAACATAGAAATTGCACCGGAATTAAATACAAAAGGCACAATGCCGACTTAAGTACAAGAAGACTGACTCTTCTTACTGTCTATGTTTGAACCATTCCATTGACACTAGTTATAGATTTCGATGCTTCACCCCAGGTTTACTGTATCCCTTGGACCTGCTTATTGACGATGACACACTGAAATTGCATCGGAATTAAATACAAAATGCAAAACGCCGACTTCAGTACAAGAAGACTGACTCTTCTTACTGACTATATTTTGAACCATTCCTGTGACACTAGTTATAGATTCCGATGCTTCACTCCAGGTTTACTGGATCCCTTGGACCTTCTCTTGACGATGAAACACAGAAATAGCTTCGGAATTAAATACAAAAGGCACAATGCCGTCTTAAGCACAAGAAGACTGACTCTTCTTACTGACTATGTTTTGAACCATTCCTGTGACACTAGTTATTGATACCGCTGCTTCACTTCTGGTTTACTGTATCCCTTAGACCATCTTATTGACGATGAAACACTGAAATTGCATCGGAATTAAATACAAAAGGCACAATGCCGACTTAAGTACTGCCTATGTTTTGAACCATTCCTGTGACACTAGTTATAGATTCCGATGCTTCACTCCAGGTTTACTGTATCCCTTGGACCTTCTTATTGACGATGAAACACAGAAATTGCATCGGAATTAAATACAAAAGGCATAAGGACGACTTAAGGACAAGAAGACTGACTCTTCTTACTGACTAGGTTTTAAACCATTCCTGTGACACTAGTTATAGATACCGATGCTTCACTTCAGGTCTACTGTATCCCTCTGACCTTCTTATTGATGATGAAACACAGTAGTGGCACCGGAATTAAATACAAAATTCACAATGCCGACTTAAGTACAAGAAGACTGACTCTTCTTACTGTCTATGTTTTGAACCATTCCATTGACACTAGTTATAGATTCCGATGCCACACTCCAGGTTTACTGTATCCCTTGGACCTTCTTATTGACGATGAAACACAGAAATTGCATCGGAATTAAATACAAAAGGCACAATGCCGACTTAAGGACAAGAAGACTGACTCTTCTTACTGACTATGTTTTCAACCAATCCTGTGACACTAATTATAGATCATGATGCTTCACTTCAGGTTTACTGTATCCCTCTGACATTCTTATTGACGATGAAACACAGAAGTTGCACCGGAATTAAATACAAAAGACACAATGCCGACTTAAGTACAAGAAGACTGACTCTTTATACTGTCTATGTTTTGACCCATTCATGTGACACTAGGTATAGATTCCGATGCTTCACTCCAGGTTTACTGAATCCCTTGGACCTTCTTATTGACGATGAAACACTGAAATTGCATCGAAATTAAATAGAAAAGGCACAATGCCGACTTATGTACAAGAAGACTGACTCTTCTTACTGACTTTGTTTAGAACCATCCTGTGACACTAGTTATAGATTCCAATGCTTCACTTCAGGTTTACTATATCCCTTGGACCTTCTTATTGACGATGAATCACAGAAATTGCATCGGAATTAAATACAAAAGGCACAATGCCGACTTAAGGGCAAGAAGACTGACTCTACTTACTGACTATGTTTTCAACCAATCCTGTGACACTAATTATAGATCATGATGCTTCACTTCAGGTTTACTGTATCCCTCTTACCTTCTTATTGACGATGAAACACAGAAATTTCATCGGAATTAAATACAAAAGGCACAATGCCGACTTAAGTACACGAAGACGGTATCTTCTTACTGTCTATGTTTTCAACCATTCCTGTGACACTAGTTATAGGTTCCGATGCTTCACTTCAGGTTTACTGCATCCCTTGGACCTTCTTATTGACGATGACACACTGAAATTGCATCGGAAATAAATACAAAATGCAAAACGCCGACTTAAGTACAAGAAGACTGACTCTTCTTACTGACTATGTTTTGAACCATTCCTGTGACACTAGTTATAGATTCCGATGCTTCACTTCAGGTTTACTGTATCCCTCTGAACTTCTTATTGACGATGAAACACAGAAATTGCACCGGAATTAAATACAAAAGGCACAATGCCGACTTAAGTACAAGAAGACTGTCTCTTCATACTGTCTATGTTTTGACCCATTCATGTGACACTAGTTATAGATTCCGATGCTTCACTCCAGGTTTACTGTATCCCTTGGACCTTCCTATTGACGATGAAACATTGAAATTGCATCGGAATTAAATACAAAAGGCAAAATGCCGACTTAAGTACAAGAAGACTGACTCTTCACACTGTCTATGTTTTGAACCATTCCTGTGATACTAGTTATAGATTCCGATGCTTCACTTCAGGTTTACTGTATCCCTCTGACCTTCTTATTGACGATGAAACACAGAAATTGCACCGGAATTAAATACAAAAGGCACAATGCCGACTTAAGTACAAGAAGACTGACTCTTCGTACTGTCTATGTTTTGACCCATTCATGTGACACTAGTTATAGATTCCGATGCTTCACTCCAGGTTTACTGAATCCCTTGGACCTTCTTGTTGACGATGAGACACTGAAATTGCATCGGAATTAAATAGAAAAGGCACAATGCCGACTTATGTACAAGAAGACTGACTCTTCTTACTGACTTTGTTTTGAACCATCCTGTGACACTAGTTATAGATTCCAATGCTTCACTTCAGGTTTACTATATCCCTTGGACCTTCTTATTGACGATGAAACACAGAAATTGCATCGGAATTAAATACAAAAGGCACAATGTCGACTTAAGGACAAGAAGACTGACTCTTCTTACTGACTATGTTTTCAACCAATCCTGTGACACTAATTATAGATCATGATGCTTCACTTCAGGTTTACTGTATACCTCTTACCTTCTTATTGACGATGAAACACAGATATTGCATCGGAATTAGATACAAAAGGCACAATGCCGACTTAAGTACAAGAAGACTGACTCTTCTTACTGACTATGTTTTGAACCATTCCTGTGACACTAATTATAGATTCCGATGCTTCACTTCAGGTTTACTGTATCCCTCTGACCTTCTTATTGACGATGAAACACAGAAATTGCACCGGAATTAATTACAAAAGGCACAATGCCGACTTAAGTACAAGAAGACTGACTCTTCATACTGTCTATGTTTTGACCCATTCATGTGACACTAGTTATAGATTCCGATGCTTCACTCCAGGTTTACTGTATCCCTTGGACCTTCTTATTGACGATGAAACACAGAAATTGCACCGGAATTAAATACAAAAGGCACAATGCCGACTTAAGTACAAGAAGACTGTCTCTTCATACTGTCTATGTTTTGACCCATTCCTGTGACACTAGTTATAGGTTCCGATGCTTCACTTCAGGTTTACTGCATCCCTTGGACCTTCTTATTGACGATGACACACTGAAATTGCATCGGAAATAAATACAAAATGCAAAACGCCGACTTAAGTACAAGAAGACTGACTCTTCTTACTGACTATGTTTTGAACCATTCCTGTGACACTAGTTATAGATTCCGATGCTTCACTTCAGGTTTACTGTATCCCTCTGAACTTCTTATTGACGATGAAACACAGAAATTGCACCGGAATTAAATACAAAAGGCACAATGCCGACTTAAGTACAAGAAGACTGTCTCTTCATACTGTCTATGTTTTGACCCATTCATGTGACACTAGTTATAGATTCCGATGCTTCACTCCAGGTTTACTGTATCCCTTGGACCTTCCTATTGACGATGAAACATTGAAATTGCATCGGAATTAAATACAAAAGGCAAAATGCCGACTTAAGTACAAGAAGACTGACTCTTCTTACTGACTATGTTTTCAACCAATCCTGTGACACTAATTATAGATCATGATGCTTCACTTCAGGTTTACTGTATCCCTCTGACATTCTTATTGACGATGAAACACAGAAGTTGCACCGGAATTAAATACAAAAGACACAATGCCGACTTAAGTACAAGAAGACTGACTCTTTATACTGTCTATGTTTTGACCCATTCATGTGACACTAGGTATAGATTCCGATGCTTCACTCCAGGTTTACTGAATCCCTTGGACCTTCTTATTGACGATGAAACACTGAAATTGCATCGAAATTAAATAGAAAAGGCACAATGCCGACTTATGTACAAGAAGACTGACTCTTCTTACTGACTTTGTTTAGAACCATCCTGTGACACTAGTTATAGATTCCAATGCTTCACTTCAGGTTTACTATATCCCTTGGACCTTCTTATTGACGATGAATCACAGAAATTGCATCGGAATTAAATACAAAAGGCACAATGCCGACTTAAGGGCAAGAAGACTGACTCTTCTTACTGACTATGTTTTCAACCAATCCTGTGACACTAATTATAGATCATGATGCTTCACTTCAGGTTTACTGTATCCCTCTTACCTTCTTAAACGACGATGAAACACAGAAATTTCATCGGAATTAAATACAAAAGGCACAATGCCGACTTAAGTACACGAAGACGGTATCTTCTTACTGTCTATGTTTTGAACCATTCCTGTGACACTAGTTATAGGTTCCGATGCTTCACTTCAGGTTTACTGCATCCCTTGGACCTTCTTATTGACGATGACACACTGAAATTGCATCGGAAATAAATACAAAATGCAAAACGCCGACTTAAGTACAAGAAGACTGACTCTTCTTACTGACTATGTTTTGAACCATTCCTGTGACACTAGTTATAGATTCCGATGCTTCACTTCAGGTTTACTGTATCCCTCTGAACTTCTTATTGACGATGAAACACAGAAATTGCACCGGAATTAAATACAAAAGGCACAATGCCGACTTAAGTACAAGAAGACTGTCTCTTCATACTGTCTATGTTTTGACCCATTCATGTGACACTAGTTATAGATTCCGATGCTTCACTCCAGGTTTACTGTATCCCTTGGACCTTCCTATTGACGATGAAACATTGAAATTGCATCGGAATTAAATACAAAAGGCAAAATGCCGACTTAAGTACAAGAAGACTGACTCTTCACACTGTCTATGTTTTGAACCATTCCTGTGATACTAGTTATAGATTCCGATGCTTCACTTCAGGTTTACTGTATCCCTCTGACCTTCTTATTGACGATGAAACACAGAAATTGCACCGGAATTAAATACAAAAGGCACAATGCCGACTTAAGTACAAGAAGACTGACTCTTCGTACTGTCTATGTTTTGACCCATTCATGTGACACTAGTTATAGATTCCGATGCTTCACTCCAGGTTTACTGAATCCCTTGGACCTTCTTGTTGACGATGAGACACTGAAATTGCATCGGAATTAAATAGAAAAGGCACAATGCCGACTTATGTACAAGAAGACTGACTCTTCTTACTGACTTTGTTTTGAACCATCCTGTGACACTAGTTATAGATTCCAATGCTTCACTTCAGGTTTACTATATCCCGTGGACCTTCTTATTGACGATGAAACACAGAAATTGCATCGGAATTAAATACAAAAGGCACAATGTCGACTTAAGGACAAGAAGACTGACTCTTCTTACTGACTATGTTTTCAACCAATCCTGTGACACTAATTATAGATCATGATGCTTCACTTCAGGTTTACTGTATACCTCTTACCTTCTTATTGACGATGAAACACAGATATTGCATCGGAATTAGATACAAAAGGCACAATGCCGACTTAAGTACAAGAAGACTGACTCTTCTTACTGACTATGTTTTGAACCATTCCTGTGACACTAGTTATAGATTCCGATGCTTCACTTCAGGTTTACTGTATCCCTCTGACCTTCTTATTGACGATGAAACACAGAAATTGCACCGGAATTAAATACAAAAGGCACAATGCCGACTTAAGTACAAGAAGACTGACTCTTCATACTGTCTATGTTTTGACCCATTCATGTGACACTAGTTATAGATTCCGATGCTTCACTCCAGGTTTACTGTATCCCTTGGACCTTCTTATTGACGATGAAACACTGAAATTGCATCGGAATTAAATACAAAAGGCAAAATGCCGACTTAAGTACAAGAAGACTGAGTCTACCCACTGTCTATGTTTTGAAACATTCCTGTGACACTAGTTATAGATTCCGATGTTTCACTCCAGGTTTACTGTATCCCTTGGACCTTCTCATAGACGATGAAACACAGAAATAGCTTTGGAATTAAACGCAAAAGGCACAATGCCGACATAAGCACAAGAAGACAGACTCTTCTTACTGATTATGTTTTGAACCATTCCTGTGACACTAGTTATAGATTCCGATGCTTCACTTCAGCTTTACTGTATCCCTCTGACCTTCTTATTGACGATGAAACACAGAAATTGCACCGGAATTAAATACAAAAGGCACAATGCCGACTTAAGTACAAGAAGACTGACTCTTCATACTGTCTATGTTTTGACCCATTCCTGTGACACTAGTTATAGATTCTGATGCTTCACTCCAGGTTTACTGAATCCCTTGGACCTTCTTATTGACGATGAAACACTGAAATTGCATCGGAATTAAATAGAAAAGGCACAATGCCGATTTATGTACAAGAAGACTGACTCTTCTTACTGACTTTGTTTTGAACCATCCTGTGACACTAGTTATAGATTCCAATGCTTCACTTCAGATTTACTATATCCCTTGGACCTTCTTATTGACGATGAAACACAGAAATTGCATCGGAATTAAATACAAAAGGCACAATGCCGACTTAAGTACTTGAAGACTGACTCTTCTTACTGACTATCATTTGAACCATTCCTGTGACACTAGTTATAGATTCCGATGCTACACTCCAGGTTTACTCTATCCCTTGGACCTTTTTGTTGACGATGAAACACTGAAATTGCATCGGAATTAAATACTAAAGGCAAAATGCCGACTTAAGTACAAGAAGACTGACTCTTCCCACTGTCTATGTTTTGAACCATTCCATTGACACTAGTTAGCGATTCCGATGCTTCACTTCAGCTTAACTGTATCATTTGGACCTTCTTATTAACGATAAAAGACAGAAATTGCACCGGAATTAAATACAAAAGGCACAATGCCGACTTAAGTACAAGAAGACCGACTCTTCTTACTGTCTATGTTTTGAACCATTCCTGTGACACTAGTTATAGATTTCGATGCTTCACTCCAGGTTTTCTGCATCCCTTCGACCTTCTTATTGACGATGACACACTGAAATTTCATCGGAATTAAATGCAAAATGCAAAATGCCGACTTAAGTACAAGAAGACTGATTCTTCCTACTGTCTATGTTTTCAACCATTCCTGTGACACTAGTTATAGATTCCGATGCTTAACTTCAGGTTTACTGTATCCCTCTGACCTTATTGACGATGAAACACAGACATCGCATCGGAATTAAATACAAAAGGCACAATACCGACTTAAGTACAAGAAGACTGACTCTTCTTACTGCCTATGTTTTGAACCATTCCTGTGACACTAGTTAGCGATTCCGATGCTTCACTTCAGCTTAACTGTATCATTTGGACCTTCTTATTAACGATAAAAGACAGAAATTGCACCGGAATTAAATACAAAAGGCACAATGCCGACTTAAGTACAAGAAGACCGACTCTTCTTACTGTCTATGTTTTGAACCATTCCTGTGACACTAGTCATAGATTCCGATGCTTGACTTCAGGTTTACTGTATCCCTCTGACCTTCTTATTGACGATGAAACACAGAAATTGCACCGGAATTAAATACAAAAGGCACAATGCCGACTTAAGTACAAGAAGACTGACTCTTCATTCTGTCTATGTTTTGACCCATTCATGTGACACTAGTTATAGATTCCGATGCTTCACTCCAGGTTTACTGTATCGCTTGGGCCTTCTTATTGACGATGAAACACTGAAATTGCATCGGAATTAAATACTAAAGGCAAAATGCCGACTTAAGTACAAGAAGACTGACTCTTCCCACTGTCTATGTTTGAACCATTCCTGTGACACTAGTTATAGATTCCGATGCTTCACTCCAGGTTTACTGTATCCCTTGGACCTTCTCATTGACGATGAAACACAGAAATAGCTTCGGAATTAAATACAAAAGGCACAATGCCGACTTAAGGACAAGAAGACTGACTCTTCTTACTGACTTTGTTTTGAACCATTCCTGTGACACTAGTTATAGATTCCAATGCCTCAGTTCAGATTTACTATATCCCTTGGACCTTCTTATTGACGATGAAACACAGAAATTGCATCGGAATTAAATACAAAAGGCACAATGCCGACTTAAGTACATGAAGACTGACTCTTCTTCCTGACTATGTTTTGAATCATTCCTGTTACACTAGTTATAGATTCCGATGCTTCACTCCAGGTTTACTGTATCCCTTGGCCCTTCTTATTGACGATGACACACTGAAATTGCATCGGAATTAGATACAAAATGCAAAATGCCGACTTAAGTACAAGAAGACTGACTCTTCCTACTGTCTATGTTTTGAACCATTCCTGTGACACTAGTTATAGATTCCGATGCTTAACTTCAGGTTTACTGTATCCCTCTGACCTTATTGACGATGAAACACAGAAATCGCATCGGAATTAAATACAAAAGGCACAATACCGACTTAAGTACAAGAAGACTGACTCTTCTTACTGCCTATGTTTTGAACCATTCCTGTGACACTAGTTAGCGATTCCGATGCTTCACTTCAGCTTAACTGTATCATTTGGACCTTCTTATTAACGATGTAGGACAGAAATTGCACCGGAATTAAATAGAAAAGGCACAATGCCGACTTAAGTACAAGAAGACCGACTCTTCTTACTGTCTATGTTTTGAACCATTCCTGTGACACTAGTTATAGATTCCGATGCGACACTCCAGGTTTACTGTATCCCTTGGACCTTCTTATTGACGATGAAACACAGAAATTGCAACGTAATTAAATACAAAAGGCACAATGCCGACATAAGTACAAGAAGACTGACACTTCCTACTGTCTATGTTGTGGACCATTCCTGTGACACTAGTTATAGATTCCGATGCTTCTTTTCAGGTTTAATGTATCTCTTGGACCTTCGTATTGACGATGAAACACAGAAATTGCATCAGATTTAAATACGAAAGGCACAACGCCGACTTAAGTACATGAAGACCGACTCTTCTTACTGAATATGTTTTGAACCATTCCTGTGACACTAGTTATTGATTCAGATGCTTCACTTCAGGTTTACTGTATCCCTTGGCCCTTCTTATTGACGATGAAACACAGAAACTGCATCGGAATTAAATACAAAAGGCACAATGCCGACTTAAGTACTGTCTATGTTTTGAACCATTCCTGTGACAATAGTTATAGATTCCGATGCTTCTCTTCAGGTTTAATGTATCTGTTGGACCTTCGTATTGACGATGAAACACAGAAATTGCATCGGAATTAAATACAAAAGGCACAACGGCAACTTAAGTACAGGAAGACCGACTCTTCTTACTGACTATGTTTTGAACCATTCCTGTGACACTAGTTATAGATTCCGATGCTTCACTTCAGGTTTACTGTGTCCATTGGACCTCCTTATTGACGATGAAACACAGAAATTGCATCGGAATTAAATACAAAAGGCACAATGCGGACTTAAGTACATGAAGGCTGACTCTTCTTACTGACTATGTTTTGAACCATTCCTGTGACACTAGTTATAGATTCCGATGCTACACTACAGGTTTACTCTATCCCTTGGACCTTTTTGTTGACGATGAAACACTGAAATTGCATCGGAATTAAATACTAAAGGCAAAATGCCGACTTAAGTACAAGAAGACTGACTCTTCCCACTGTCTATGTTTTGAACCATTCCATTGACACTAGTTATAGATTTCGATGCTTCACTCCAGGTTTACTGCATCCCTTCGACCTTCTTATTGACGATGACACACTGAAATTTCATCGGAATTAAATACAAAATGCAAAATGCCGACTTAAGTACAAGAAGACTGACTCTTCCTACTGTCTATGTTTTCAACCATTCCTGTGACACTAGTTATAGATTCCGATGCTTAACTTCAGGTTTACTGTATCCCTCTGACCTTATTGACGATGAAACACAGAAATCGCATCGGAATTAAATACAAAAGGCACAATACCGACTTAAGTACAAGAAGACTGACTCTTCTTACTGCCTATGTTTTGAACCATTCCTGTGACACTAGTTAGCGATTCCGATGCTTCACTTCAGCTTAACTGTATCATTTGGACCTTCTTATTAACGATGAAAGACAGAAATTGCACCGGAATTAAATACAAAAGGCACAATGCCGACTTAAGTACAAGTGACCGACTCTTCTTACTGTCTATGTTTTGAACCATTCCTGTGACACTAGTCATAGATTCCGATGCTTGACTTCAGGTTTACTGTATCCCTCTGACCTTCTTATTGACGATGAAACACAGAAATTGCACCGGAATTAAATACAAAAGGCACAATGCCGACTTAAGTACAAGAAGACTGACTCTTCATTCTGTCTATGCTTTGACCCATTCATGTGACACTAGTTATAGATTCCGATGCTTCACTCCAGGTTTACTGTATCGCTTGGACCTTCTTATTGACGATGAAACACTGAAATTGCATCGGAATTAAATACAAAAGGCAAAATGCCGACTTAAGTACAAGAAGACTGACTCTTCCCACTGTCTATGTTTGAACCATTCCTGTGACACTAGTTATAGATTCCGATGCTTCACTCCAGGTTTACTGTATCCCTTGGACCTTCTCATTGACGATGAAACACAGAAATAGCTTCGGAATTAAATACAAAAGGCACAATGCCGACTTAAGTACATGAAGACTGACTCTTCTTCCTGACTATGTTTTGAATCATTCCTGTTACACTAGTTATAGATTCCGATGCTTCACTCCAGGTTTACTGTATCCCTTGGCCCTTCTTATTGACGATGACACACTGAAATTGCATCGGAATTAGATACAAAATGCAAAATGCCGACTTAAGTACAAGAAGACTGACTCTTCCTACTGTCTATGTTTTGAACCATTCCTGTGACACTAGTTATAGATTCCGATGCTTAACTTCAGGTTTACTGTATCCCTCTGACCTTATTGACGATGAAACACACAAATCGCATCGGAATTAAATACAAAAGGCACAATACCGACTTAAGTACAAGAAGACTGACTCTTCTTACTGCCTATGTTTTGAACCATTCCTGTGACACTAGTTAGCGGTTCCGATGCTTCACTTCAGCTTAACTGTATCATTTGGACCTTCTTATTAACGATGTAAGACAGAAATTGCACCGGAATTAAATAGAAGAGGCACAATGCCGACTTAAGTACAAGAAGACCGACTCTTCTTACTGTCTATGCTTTGAACCATTCCTGTGACACTAGTTATAGATTCCGATGCGACACTCCAGGTTTACTGTATCCCTTGGACCTTCTTATTGACGATGAAACACAGAAATTGCAACGTAATTAAATACAAAAGGTACAATGCCGACATAAGTACAAGAAGACTGACTCTTCCTACTGTCTATGTTGTGGACCATTCCTGTGACACTAGTTATAGATTCCGATGCTTCTTTTCAGGTTTAATGTATCTCTTGGACCTTCGTATTGACGATGAAACACAGAAATTGCATCGGAATTAAATACAAAAGGCACAACGCCAACTTAAGTACAGGAAGACCGACTTTTCTTACTGACTATGTTTTGAACCATACCTGTGACACTAGTTATTGATTCAGATGCTTCACTTCAGGTTTACTGTATCCCTTGGCCCTTCTTATTGACGATGAAACACAGAAATTGCATCGGAATTAAATACAAAAGGCACAACGCCGACTTAAGTACTGTCTATGTTTTGAACCATTCCTGTGACAATAGTTATAGATTCCGATGCTTCTCTTCAGGTTTAATGTATCTGTTGGACCTTCGTATTGACGATGAAACACAGAAATTGCATCGGAATTAAATACAAAAGGCACAACGCCAACTTAAGTACAGGAAGACCGACTCTTCTTACTGACTATGTTTTGAACCATTCCTGTGACACTAGTTATAGATTCCGATGTTTCACTTCAGGTTTACGGTGTCCATTGGACCTCCTTATTGACGATGAAACACAGAAATTGCATCCGAATTAAATACAAAAGGCACAATGCGGACTTAAGTACATGAAGGCTGACTCTTCTTACTGACTATGTTTTGAACCATTCCTGTGACACTAGTCATAGATTCCGATGCTTCACTTTAGGTATACTGTATCTATTGGACCTTCTTATTGACGATAAAACACAGAGATTGCATCGGAATTAAATACAAAAGGCACAAGCCGACTTAAGTACAAGAAGACTGACTTTTCTTACTGTCTATGTTTTGAACCAATCCATTGACACTAGCTATAGATTCCGATGCTTCTCTCCAGGTTTACTGTATCCCTTGGACCTTCTTATTGACGATGAAACTCAGAAGTTGCATCGGAATTAAATAGAAAAGGCACAATGCCGCCTTAAGTACAAGAAGACTGGCCCTTCTGACTGACTATGTTTTGAACCATTCCTGTGACACTAGTTATTAATTCTGATGCTACACTCGAGGCTTGCTGTATCCCTTGTACCTTATTATTGACGATGAAACACAGAAATTGCATCGGAATTAAATACAAAAGGCACAATGCCGACTTAAGTACAAGAAGACCGACTCTTCTTACTGTCTATGTTTTGAACCATTCCTGTGACACTAGTTATAGATTCCGATGCTTAACTTCAGGTTTACTGTATCCCTCTGACCTTATTGACGATGAAACACAGAAATCGCATCGGAATTAAATACAAAAGGCACAATACCGACTTAAGTACAAGAAGACTGACTCTTCTTACTGCCTATGTTTTGAACCATTCCTGTGACACTAGTTACCGATTCCGATGCTTCACTTCAGCTTAACTGTATCATTTGGACCTTCTTATTAACGATGAAAGACAGAAATTGCACCGGAATTAAATACAAAAGGCACAATGCCGACTTAAGTACAAGAAGACCGACTCTTCTTACTGTCTATGTTTTGAACCATTCCTGTGACACTAGTCATAGATTCCGATGCTTGACTTCAGGTTTACTGTATCCCTCTGACCTTCTTATTGACGATGAAACACAGATATTGCACCGGAATTAAATACAAAAGGCACAATGCCGACTTAAGTACAAGAAGACTGACTCTTCATTCTGTCTATGTTTTGACCCATTCATGTGACACTAGTTATAGATTCCGATGCTTCACTCCAGGTTTACTGTATCGCTTGGACCTTCTTATTGACGATGAAACACTGAAATTGCATCGGAATTAAATACAAAAGGCAAAATGCCGACTTAAGTACAAGTAGACTGACTCTTCCCACTGTCTATGTTTGAACCATTCCTGTGACACTAGTTATAGATTCCGATGCTTCACTCCAGGTTTACTGTATCCCTTGGACCTTCTCATTGACGATGAAACACAGAAATAGCTTCGGAATTAAATACAAAAGGCACAATGCCGACTTAAGGACAAGAAGACTGACTCTTCTTACTGACTTTGTTTTGAACCATTCCTGTGACACTAGTTATAGATTCCAATGCCTCAGTTCAGATTTACTATATCCCTTGGATCTTCTTATTGACGATGAAACACAGAAATTGCATCGGAATTAAATACAAAAGGCACAATGCCGACTTAAGTACATGAAGACTGACTCTTCTTCCTGACTATGTTTTGAATCATTCCTGTTACACTAGTTGTAGATTCCGATGCTTCACTCCAGGTTTACTGTATGCCTTGGCCCTTCTTATTGACGATGACACACTGAAATTGCATCGGAATTAGATACAAAATACAAAATGCCGACTTAAGTACAAGAAGACTGACTCTTCCTACTGTCTATGTTTTGAACCATTCCTGTGACATTAGTTATAGATTCCGATGCGACACTCCAGGTTTACTGTATCCCTTGGACCTTCTTATTGACGATGAAACACAGAAATCGCAACGTAATTAAATACAAAAGGCACAATGCCGACATAAGTACAAGAAGACTGACACTTCCTACTGTCTATGTTGTGGACCATTCCTGTGACACTAGTTATAGATTCCGATGCTTCTTTTCAGGTTTAATGTATCTCTTGGACATCCGTATTGACGATGAAACACAGAAATTGCATCAGATTTAAATACAAAAGGCACAACGCCGACTTAAGTTCATGAAGACCGACTCTTCTTACTGAATATGTTTTGAACCATTCCTGTGACACTAGTTATTGATTCAGATGCTTCACTTCAGGTTTACTGTATCCCTTGGCCCTTCTTATTGACGATGAAACACAGAAACTGCATCGGAATTAAATATAAAAGGCACAATGCCGACTTAAGTACTGTCTATGTTTTGAACCATTCCTGTGACAATAGTTATAGATTCCGATGCTTCTCTTCAGGTTTAATGTATCTGTTGGACCTTCGTATTGACGATGAAACACAGAAATTGCATCGGAATTAAATACAAAAGGCACAACGCCAACTTAAGTACAGGAAGACCGACTCTTCTTACTGACTATGTTTTGAACCATTCCTGTGACACTAGTTATAGATTCCGATGCTTCACTTCAGGTTTACTGTGTCCATTGGACCTCCTTATTGACGATGAAACACAGAAATTGCATCCGAATTAAATACAAAAGGCACAATGCGGACTTAAGTACATGAAGGCTGACTCTTCTTACTGACTATGTTTTGAACCATTCCTGTGACACTAGTCATAGATTCCGATGCTTCACTTTAGGTATACTGTATCTATTGGACTTTCTTATTGACGATAAAACACAGAAATTGCATCGGAATTAAATACAAAAGGCACAATGCCGACTTAAGTACAAGAAGGCTGACTTTTCTTACTGTCTATGTTTTGAACCATTCCATTGACACTAGTTATAGATTCCGATGCTTCACTCCAGGTTTACTGTATCCCTTGAACCTACTCATAGACGATGAAACACAGAAATAGCTTTGGAATTAAACGCAAAAGGCACAATGCCGACTTAAGCACAAGAAGACAGACTCTTCTTACTGATTATGTTTTGAACCATTCCTGTGACACTAGTTATAGATTCCGATGCTTCACTTCAGGTTTACTGTATCCCTCTGACCTTCTTATTGACGATGAAACACAGAAATTGCACCGGAATTAAATACAAAAGGCACAATGCCGACTTAAGTACAAGAAGACTGAGTCTTCATACTGTCTATTTTTGACCCATTCCTGTGACACTAGTTATGGATTCTGATGCTTCACTCCAGGTTTACTGAATCCCTTGGACCTTCTTATTGACGATGAAACACTGAAATTGCATCGGAATTAAATAGAAAAGGCACAATGCCGACTTATGTACAAGAAGACTGACACTTCTTACTGACTTTGTTTTGAACCATCCTGTGACACTAGTTATAGATTCCAATGCTTCACTTCAGATTTACTATATCCCTTGGACCTTCTTATTGACGATGAAACACAGAAATTGCATCGGAATTAAATACAAAAGGCACAATGCCGACTTAAGTACTTGAAGACTGACTCTTCTTACTGCCTATGTTTTGAACCATTCCTGTGACACTAGTTAGCGATTCCGATGCTTCACTTCAGCTTAACTGTATCATTTGGACCTTCTTATTAACGATGAAAGACAGAAATTGCACCGGAATTAAATACAAAAGGCACAATGCCGACTTAAGTACAAGAAGACCGACTCTTCTTACTGTCTATGTTTTGAACCATTCCTGTGACACTAGTCATAGATTCCGATGCTTGACTTCAGGTTTACTGTATCCCTCTGACCTTCTTATTGACGATGAAACACAGAAATTGCACCGGAATTAAATACAAAAGGCACAATGCCGACTTAAGTACAAGAAGACTGACTCTTCATTCTGTCTATGTTTTGACCCATTCATGTGACACTAGTTATAGATTCCGATGCTTCACTCCAGGTTTACTGTATCGCTTGGACCTTCTTATTGACGATGAAACACTGAAATTGCATCGGAATTAAATACAAAAGGCAAAATGCCGACTTAAGTACAAGAAGACTGACTCTTCCCACTGTCTATGTTTGAACCATTCCTGTGATACTAGTTATAGATTCCGATGCTTCACTCCAGGTTTACTGTATCCCTTGGACCTTCTCATTGACGATGAAACACAGAAATAGCTTCGGAATTAAATACAAAAGGCACAATGCCGACTTAAGGACAAGAAGACTGACTCTTCTTACTGACTTTGTTTTGAACCATTCCTGTGACACTAGTTATAGATTCCAATGCTTCAGTTCAGATTTACTATATCCCTTGGACCTTCTTATTGACGATGAAACACAGAAATTGCATCGGAATTAAATACAAAAGGCACAATGCCGACTTAAGTACATGAAGACTGACTCTTCTTCCTGACTATGTTTTGAATCATTCCTGTTACACTAGTTATAGATTCCGATGCTTCACTCCAGGTTTACTGTATCCCTTGGCCCTTCTTATTGACGATGACACACTGAAATTGCATCGGAATTAGATACAAAATGCAAAATGCCGACTTAAGTACAAGAAGACTGACTCTTCCTACTGTCTATGTTTTGAACCATTCCTGTGACACTAGTTACAGATTCCGATGCTTAACTTCAGGTTTACTGTATCCCTCTGACCTTATTGACGATGAAACACACAAATCGCATCGGAATTAAATACAAAAGGCACAATACCGACTTAAGTTCAAGAAGACTGACTCTTCTTACTGCCTATGTTTTGAACCATTCCTGTGACACTAGTTAGCGATTCCGATGCTTCACTTCAGCTTAACTGCATCATTTGGACCTTCTTATTATCGATGTAAGACAGAAATTGCACCGGAATTAAATAGAAGAGGCACAATGCCGACTTAAGTACAAGAAGACCGACTCTTCTTACTGTCTATGCTTTGAACCATTCCTGTGACACTAGTTATAGATTCCGATGCGACACTCCAGGTTTACTGTATCCCTTGGACCTTCTTATTGACGATGAAACACAGAAATTGCAATGTAATTAAATACAAAAGGTACAATGCCGACATAAGTACAAGAAGACTGACTCTTCCTACTGTCTATGTTGTGGACCATTCCTGTGACACTAGTTATAGATTCCGATGCTTCTTTTCAGGTTTAATGTATCTCTTAGACCTTCCTATTGACGATGAAACACAGAAATTGCATCAGATTTAAATACAAAAGGCACAACGCCGACTTAAGTACATGAAGACCGACTCTTCTTACTGAATATGTTTTGAACCATTCCTGTGACACTAGTTATTGATTCAGATGCTTCACTTCAGGTTTACTGTATCCCTTGGCCCTTCTTATTGACGATGAAACACAGAAATTGCATCGGAATTAAATACAAAAGGCACAATGCCGACTTAAGTACTGTCTATGTTTTGAACCATTCCTGTGACAACAGTTATAGATTCCGATGCTTCTCTTCAGGTTTAATGTATCTGTTGGACCTTCGTATTGACGATGAAACACAGAAATTGCATCGGAATTAAATACAAAAGGCACAACGCCAACTTAAGTACAGGAAGACCGACTCTTCTTACTGACTAAGTTTTGAACCATTCCTGTGACACTAGTTATAGATTCCGATGTTTCACTTCAGGTTTACTGTGTCCATTGGACCTCCTTATTGACGATGACACACAGAAATTGCATCCGAATTAAATACAAAATGCACAATGCGGACTTAAGTACATGAAGGCTGACTCTTCTTACTGACTATGTTTTGAACCATTCCTGTGACACTAGTCATAGATTCCGATGCTTCACTTTAGGTATACTGTATCTATTGGACCTTCTTATTGACGATAAAACACAGAAATTGCATCGGAATTAAATACAAAAGGCACAATGCCGACTTAAGTACAAGAAGACTGACTTTTCTTACTGTCTATGTTTTGAACCATTCCATTGACACTAGCTATAGTTTCCAATGCTTCTCTCCAGGTTTACTGTATCCCTTGGACCTTCTTATTGACGATGAAACTCAGAAATTGCATCGGAATTAAATAGAAAAGGCACAATGCCGCCTTAAGTACAAGAAGACTGGCTCTTCTGACTGACTATGTTTTGAACCATTCCTGTGGCACTAGTTATAAATTCTGATGCTACACTCGAGGCTTGCTGTATCCCTTGTACCTTATTATTGACGATGAAACACAGAAATTGCATCGGAATTAAATACAAAAGGCACAATGCCGACCTACGTACAAGAAGACTGACCCATCTCACTGACAATGTTTTGAATCATTCCTGTGACACTAGTTATTGATTCCGAAGCTTCACGTCATCTTTACTGTATCCCTTCGAACTTCTTATTGACGATGAAACACAGAAATTGCATCGGAATTAAATAGAAAAGGCACAATGCCGACTTAAGTACAAGAAGACTGACTCTTCTTACTGACTATGTTTTGAACCATTCCTGTGACACTAGTTATAGATTCCGATGCTTCACTTCACGTATACTGTATCTATTGGACCTTCTTATTTACGATGAAACACAGAAATTACATCGGAATTAAATACAAAAGGCACAATGCCGACTTAGGTAGAAGAAGACTGACTCTTCTTACTGTTTATGTTTGAACCATTCCTGTGACACCAGTTATAAATTCCGATGCTACACTCCAGGTTTACTGTATCCCTTGGACCTTCTTATTGACGATGAAACACAGAAATTGCATCGGAATTAAATACAAAAGGCACAATGCCGACTTAAGTACAAGAAGACTGACTCTTCTTGCTGACTATGTTTTGAACCATTCCTGTGACACTAATTATGGATTCTGATGCTTCACTTCAGGTTTACTGTATACCTTGGACCCTCTTATTGACGATGAAACACAGATATTGCATCGGAATTAAATACAAAAGGCACAATGCCGACTTAAATACAAGAAGACTGACTCTTCTTACTGACTATGCTTTGAACCATTCCTGTGACACTAGTTATAGATTCCGATGCTTCACTTCAGGTTTACTGTATCCCTTGGACCATCCTATTGACGATGAAACACTGAAATTGCATCGGAATTAAATACAAAAGGCATAAGGACGACTTAAGGACAAGAAGACTGACTCTTCTTACTGACTAGGTTTTGAACCATTCCTGTGACACTAGTTATAGATACCGATGCTTCACTTCAGGTCTACTGCATCCCTCTGACCTTCTTATTGATGATGAAACACAGTAGTGGCACTGGAATTAAATACAAAATTCACAATGCCGACTTAAGTACAAGAAGACTGACTCTTCTTACTGTCTATGTTTTGAACCATTCCATTGACACTAGTTATAGATTCCGATGCTACACACCAGGTTTACTGTATCCCTCGGACCTTCCTATTGACGATGAAACACAGAAATTGCATCGGAATTAAATACAAAAGGCACAATGCCGACTTAAAGACAAGAAGACTGACTCTTCTTACTGACTATGTTTTCAACCAATCCTGTGAAACTAATTATTGATCATGATGCTTCACTTCAGGTTTACTGTATCCGTCTTACCATCTTATTGACGGTGAAACACAGAAATTGCATCGGAATTAAATACAAAAGGCACAATGCCGACTTAAGTACAAGAAGACTGTATCTTCTTACTTTCTATGTTTTGAACCATTCCTGTGACACTAGTTATAGATTTCGATGCTTCACCCCAGGTTTACTGTATCCCTTGGACCTGCTTATTGACAATGACACACTGAAATTGCATCGGAATTAAATACAAAATGCAAAACGACGACTTCAGTACAAGAAGACTGACTCTTCTTACTGACTATGTTTTGAACCATTCCTGTGACACTAGTTATAGATTCCGATGCTTCACTCCAGGTTTACTGGATCCCTTGGACCTTCTCATTGACGATGAAACACAGAAATAGCTTCGGAATTAAATACAAAAGGCCCAATGCCGTCTTAAGCACAAGAAGACTGACTCTTCTTACTGACTATGTTTTGAACCATTCCTGTAACACTAGTTATAGATTCCGATGCTTCACTTCAAGTTTACTGTATCCTTCTGACCTTCTTATTGACGATGAAACACAGAAATTGCACCGGAATTAAATACAAAAGACACAATCCCGACTTAAGTACAAGAAGACTGACTCTTCATACTGTCTATGTTTTGAACTATTCCTGTGACACTAGTTATAGATTCCGATGCTTCACTCCAGGTTTACTGGATCCCTTGGACCTTCTCATTGACGATGAAACACAGAAATAGCTTCGGAATTAAATACAAAAGGCACAATGCCGTCTTAAGCACAAGAAGACTGACTCTTCTTACTGACTATGTTTTGACCCATTCATGTGACACTAGTTATAGATTCCGATGCTTCACTCCATTTTTACTGGATCCCTTGGACCTTCTCATTGACGATGAAACACAGAAATAGCTTCGGAATTAAATACAAAAGGCACAATGCCGTCTTAAGTACAAGAAGACTGACTCTTCTTACTGACTATGTTTTGACCCATTCATGTGACACTAGTTATAGATTCCGATGCTTCACTCCAGGTTTACTGAATCCCTTGGACCTTCTTATTGACGATGAAACACTGAAATTGCATCGGAATTAAATAGAAAAGGCACAATGCCGACTTATGTACAAGAAGACTGACTCTTCTTACTGACTTTGTTTAGAACCATCCTGTGACACTAGTTATAGATTCCAATGCTTCACTTCAGGTTTACTATATCCCTTGGACCTTCTTATTGACGATGAAACACAGAAATTGCATCGGAATTAAATACAAAAGGCACAATGCCGACTTAAGGACAAGAAGACTGACTCTTCTTACTGACTATGTTTTCAACCAATCCTGTGACACTAATTATAGATCATGATGCATCACTTCAGGTTTACTGTATCCCTCTTACCTTCTTATTGACGATGAAACACAGAAATTGCATCGGAATTAAATACAAAAGGCACAATGCCGACTTAAGTACACGAAGACGGTATCTTCTTACTGTCTATGTTTTGAACCATTCCTGTGACACTAGTTATAGATTCCGATGCTTCACTCCAGGTTTACTGGATCCCTTGGACCTTCTCATTGAGGATGAAACACAGAAATAGCTTCGGAATGAAATACAAAAGGCACAATGCCGTCTTAAGCACAAGAAGACTGACTCTTCTTACTGACTATGTTTTGACCCATTCATGTGTCACTAGTTACAGATTCCGATGCTTCACTCCAGGTTTACTGGATCCCTTGGACCTTCTCATTGACGATGAAACACAGAAATAGCTTCGGAATTAAATACAAAAGGCACAATGCCGTCTTAAGCACAAGAAGACTGACTCTTCTTACTGACTATGTTTTGACCCATTCATGTGACACTAGTTATAGATTCCGATGCTTCACTCCAGGTTTACTGAATCCCTTGGACCTTCTTATTGACGATGAAACACTGAAATTGCATCGGAATTAAATAGAAAAGGCACAATGCCGACTTATGTACAAGAAGACTGACTCTTCTTACTGACTTTGTTTAGAACCATCCTGTGACACTAGTTATAGATTCCAATGCTTCACTTCAGGTTTACTATATCCCTTGGACATTCTTATTGACGATGAAACACAGAAATTGCATCGGAATTAAATACAAAAGGCACAATGCCGACTTAAGGACAAGAAGACTGACTCTTCTTACTGACTATGTTTTCAACCAATCCTGTGACACTAATTATAGATCATGATGCATCACTTCAGGTTTAGTGTATCGCTCTTACCTTCTTATTGACGATGAAACACAGAAATTGCATCGGAATTAAATACAAAAGGCACAATGCCGACTTAAGTACACGAAGACGGTATCTTCTTACTGTCTATGTTTTGAACCATTCCTGTGACACTAGTTATAGATTCCGATGCTTCACTTCAGGTTTACTGTATCCCTTGGACCTTCTTATTGACGATGACACACTGAAATTGCATCGGAAATATATACAAAATGCAAAACGCCCACTTAAGTACAAGAAGACTGACTCTTCTTACTGACTATGTTTTGAACCATTCCTGTGACACTAGTTATAGATTCCGATGCTTCACTTCAGGTTTACTGTATCCCTCTGACCTTCTTATTGACGATGAAACACAGAAATTGCACCGGAATTAAATATAAAAGGCACAATGCCGACTTAAGTACAAGAAGACTGTCTCTTCATACTGTCTATGTTTTGACCCATTCATGTGACACTAGTTATAGATTCCGATGCTTCACTCCAGGTTTACTGTATCCCTTGGACCTTCCTATTGACGATGAAACACTGAAATTGCATCGGAATTAAATACAAAAGGCACAATGCCGACTTAAGTACAAGAAGACTGAGTCTTCATACTGTCTATTTTTGACCCATTCCTGTGACACTAGTTATGGATTCTGATGCTTCACTCCAGGTTTACTGAATCCCTTGGACCTTCTTATTGACGATGAAACACTGAAATTGCATCGGAATTAAATAGAAAAGGCACAATGCCGACTTATGTACAAGAAGACTGACACTTCTTACTGACTTTGTTTTGAACCATCCTGTGACACTAGTTATAGATTCCAATGCTTCACTTCAGATTTACTATATCCCTTGGACCTTCTTATTGACGATGAAACACAGAAATTGCATCGGAATTAAATACAAAAGGCACAATGCCGACTTAAGTACTTGAAGACTGACTCTTCTTACTGCCTATGTTTTGAACCATTCCTGTGACACTAGTTAGCGATTCCGATGCTTCACTTCAGCTTAACTGTATCATTTGGACCTTCTTATTAACGATGAAAGACAGAAATTGCACCGGAATTAAATACAAAAGGCACAATGCCGACTTAAGTACAAGAAGACCGACTCTTCTTACTGTCTATGTTTTGAACCATTCCTGTGACACTAGTCATAGATTCCGATGCTTGACTTCAGGTTTACTGTATCCCTCTGACCTTCTTATTGACGATGAAACACAGAAATTGCACCGGAATTAAATACAAAAGGCACAATGCCGACTTAAGTACAAGAAGACTGACTCTTCATTCTGTCTATGTTTTGACCCATTCATGTGACACTAGTTATAGATTCCGATGCTTCACTCCAGGTTTACTGTATCGCTTGGACCTTCTTATTGACGATGAAACACTGAAATTGCATCGGAATTAAATACAAAAGGCAAAATGCCGACTTAAGTACAAGAAGACTGACTCTTCCCACTGTCTATGTTTGAACCATTCCTGTGATACTAGTTATAGATTCCGATGCTTCACTCCAGGTTTACTGTATCCCTTGGACCTTCTCATTGACGATGAAACACAGAAATAGCTTCGGAATTAAATACAAAAGGCACAATGCCGACTTAAGGACAAGAAGACTGACTCTTCTTACTGACTTTGTTTTGAACCATTCCTGTGACACTAGTTATAGATTCCAATGCTTCAGTTCAGATTTACTATATCCCTTGGACCTTCTTATTGACGATGAAACACAGAAATTGCATCGGAATTAAATACAAAAGGCACAATGCCGACTTAAGTACATGAAGACTGACTCTTCTTCCTGACTATGTTTTGAATCATTCCTGTTACACTAGTTATAGATTCCGATGCTTCACTCCAGGTTTACTGTATCCCTTGGCCCTTCTTATTGACGATGACACACTGAAATTGCATCGGAATTAGATACAAAATGCAAAATGCCGACTTAAGTACAAGAAGACTGACTCTTCCTACTGTCTATGTTTTGAACCATTCCTGTGACACTAGTTACAGATTCCGATGCTTAACTTCAGGTTTACTGTATCCCTCTGACCTTATTGACGATGAAACACACAAATCGCATCGGAATTAAATACAAAAGGCACAATACCGACTTAAGTTCAAGAAGACTGACTCTTCTTACTGCCTATGTTTTGAACCATTCCTGTGACACTAGTTAGCGATTCCGATGCTTCACTTCAGCTTAACTGCATCATTTGGACCTTCTTATTATCGATGTAAGACAGAAATTGCACCGGAATTAAATAGAAGAGGCACAATGCCGACTTAAGTACAAGAAGACCGACTCTTCTTACTGTCTATGCTTTGAACCATTCCTGTGACACTAGTTATAGATTCCGATGCGACACTCCAGGTTTACTGTATCCCTTGGACCTTCTTATTGACGATGAAACACAGAAATTGCAATGTAATTAAATACAAAAGGTACAATGCCGACATAAGTACAAGAAGACTGACTCTTCCTACTGTCTATGTTGTGGACCATTCCTGTGACACTAGTTATAGATTCCGATGCTTCTTTTCAGGTTTAATGTATCTCTTAGACCTTCCTATTGACGATGAAACACAGAAATTGCATCAGATTTAAATACAAAAGGCACAACGCCGACTTAAGTACATGAAGACCGACTCTTCTTACTGAATATGTTTTGAACCATTCCTGTGACACTAGTTATTGATTCAGATGCTTCACTTCAGGTTTACTGTATCCCTTGGCCCTTCTTATTGACGATGAAACACAGAAATTGCATCGGAATTAAATACAAAAGGCACAATGCCGACTTAAGTACTGTCTATGTTTTGAACCATTCCTGTGACAACAGTTATAGATTCCGATGCTTCTCTTCAGGTTTAATGTATCTGTTGGACCTTCGTATTGACGATGAAACACAGAAATTGCATCGGAATTAAATACAAAAGGCACAACGCCAACTTAAGTACAGGAAGACCGACTCTTCTTACTGACTAAGTTTTGAACCATTCCTGTGACACTAGTTATAGATTCCGATGTTTCACTTCAGGTTTACTGTGTCCATTGGACCTCCTTATTGACGATGACACACAGAAATTGCATCCGAATTAAATACAAAATGCACAATGCGGACTTAAGTACATGAAGGCTGACTCTTCTTACTGACTATGTTTTGAACCATTCCTGTGACACTAGTCATAGATTCCGATGCTTCACTTTAGGTATACTGTATCTATTGGACCTTCTTATTGACGATAAAACACAGAAATTGCATCGGAATTAAATACAAAAGGCACAATGCCGACTTAAGTACAAGAAGACTGACTTTTCTTACTGTCTATGTTTTGAACCATTCCATTGACACTAGCTATAGTTTCCAATGCTTCTCTCCAGGTTTACTGTATCCCTTGGACCTTCTTATTGACGATGAAACTCAGAAATTGCATCGGAATTAAATAGAAAAGGCACAATGCCGCCTTAAGTACAAGAAGACTGGCTCTTCTGACTGACTATGTTTTGAACCATTCCTGTGGCACTAGTTATAAATTCTGATGCTACACTCGAGGCTTGCTGTATCCCTTGTACCTTATTATTGACGATGAAACACAGAAATTGCATCGGAATTAAATACAAAAGGCACAATGCCGACCTACGTACAAGAAGACTGACCCATCTCACTGACAATGTTTTGAATCATTCCTGTGACACTAGTTATTGATTCCGAAGCTTCACGTCATCTTTACTGTATCCCTTCGAACTTCTTATTGACGATGAAACACAGAAATTGCATCGGAATTAAATAGAAAAGGCACAATGCCGACTTAAGTACAAGAAGACTGACTCTTCTTACTGACTATGTTTTGAACCATTCCTGTGACACTAGTTATAGATTCCGATGCTTCACTTCACGTATACTGTATCTATTGGACCTTCTTATTTACGATGAAACACAGAAATTACATCGGAATTAAATACAAAAGGCACAATGCCGACTTAGGTAGAAGAAGACTGACTCTTCTTACTGTTTATGTTTGAACCATTCCTGTGACACCAGTTATAAATTCCGATGCTACACTCCAGGTTTACTGTATCCCTTGGACCTTCTTATTGACGATGAAACACAGAAATTGCATCGGAATTAAATACAAAAGGCACAATGCCGACTTAAGTACAAGAAGACTGACTCTTCTTGCTGACTATGTTTTGAACCATTCCTGTGACACTAATTATGGATTCTGATGCTTCACTTCAGGTTTACTGTATACCTTGGACCCTCTTATTGACGATGAAACACAGATATTGCATCGGAATTAAATACAAAAGGCACAATGCCGACTTAAATACAAGAAGACTGACTCTTCTTACTGACTATGCTTTGAACCATTCCTGTGACACTAGTTATAGATTCCGATGCTTCACTTCAGGTTTACTGTATCCCTTGGACCATCCTATTGACGATGAAACACTGAAATTGCATCGGAATTAAATACAAAAGGCATAAGGACGACTTAAGGACAAGAAGACTGACTCTTCTTACTGACTAGGTTTTGAACCATTCCTGTGACACTAGTTATAGATACCGATGCTTCACTTCAGGTCTACTGTATCCCTCTGACCTTCTTATTGATGATGAAACACAGTAGTGGCACTGGAATTAAATACAAAATTCACAATGCCGACTTAAGTACAAGAAGACTGACTCTTCTTACTGTCTATGTTTTGAACCATTCCATTGACACTAGTTATAGATTCCGATGCTACACACCAGGTTTACTGTATCCCTTGGACCTTCCTATTGACGATGAAACACAGAAATTGCATCGGAATTAAATACAAAAGGCACAATGCCGACTTAAAGACAAGAAGACTGACTCTTCTTACTGACTATGTTTTCAACCAATCCTGTGAAACTAATTATTGATCATGATGCTTCACTTCAGGTTTACTGTATCCGTCTTACCATCTTATTGACGGTGAAACACAGAAATTGCATCGGAATTAAATACAAAAGGCACAATGCCGACTTAAGTACAAGAAGACTGTATCTTCTTACTTTCTATGTTTTGAACCATTCCTGTGACACTAGTTATAGATTTCGATGCCTCACCCCAGGTTTACTGTATCCCTTGGACCTGCTTATTGACAATGACACACTGAAATTGCATCGGAATTAAATACAAAATGCAAAACGACGACTTCAGTACAAGAAGACTGACTCTTCTTACTGACTATGTTTTGAACCATTCCTGTGACACTAGTTATAGATTCCGATGCTTCACTCCAGGTTTACTGGATCCCTTGGACCTTCTCATTGACGATGAAACACAGAAATAGCTTCGGAATTAAATACAAAAGGCCCAATGCCGTCTTAAGCACAAGAAGACTGACTCTTCTTACTGACTATGTTTTGAACCATTCCTGTAACACTAGTTATAGATTCCGATGCTTCACTTCAAGTTTACTGTATCCTTCTGACCTTCTTATTGACGATGAAACACAGAAATTGCACCGGAATTAAATACAAAAGACACAATCCCGACTTAAGTACAAGAAGACTGACTCTTCATACTGTCTATGTTTTGAACTATTCCTGTGACACTAGTTATAGATTCCGATGCTTCACTCCAGGTTTACTGGATCCCTTGGACCTTCTCATTGACGATGAAACACAGAAATAGCTTCGGAATTAAATACAAAAGGCACAATGCCGTCTTAAGCACAAGAAGACTGACTCTTCTTACTGACTATGTTTTGACCCATTCATGTGACACTAGTTATAGATTCCGATGCTTCACTCCATTTTTACTGGATCCCTTGGACCTTCTCATTGACGATGAAACACAGAAATAGCTTCGGAATTAAATACAAAAGGCACAATGCCGTCTTAAGCACAAGAAGACTGACTCTTCTTACTGACTATGTTTTGACCCATTCATGTGACACTAGTTATAGATTCCGATGCTTCACTCCAGGTTTACTGAATCCCTTGGACCTTCTTATTGACGATGAAACACTGAAATTGCATCGGAATTAAATAGAAAAGGCACAATGCCGACTTATGTACAAGAAGACTGACTCTTCTTACTGACTTTGTTTAGAACCATCCTGTGACACTAGTTATAGATTCCAATGCTTCACTTCAGGTTTACTATATCCCTTGGACCTTCTTATTGACGATGAAACACAGAAATTGCATCGGAATTAAATACAAAAGGCACAATGCCGACTTAAGGACAAGAAGACTGACTCTTCTTACTGACTATGTTTTCAACCAATCCTGTGACACTAATTATAGATCATGATGCATCACTTCAGGTTTACTGTATCCCTCTTACCTTCTTATTGACGATGAAACACAGAAATTGCATCGGAATTAAATGCAAAAGGCACAATGCCGACTTAAGTACACGAAGACGGTATCTTCTTACTGTCTATGTTTTGAACCATTCCTGTGACACTAGTTATAGATTCCGATGCTTCACTCCAGGTTTACTGGATCCCTTGGACCTTCTCATTGAGGATGAAACACAGAAATAGCTTCGGAATGAAATACAAAAGGCACAATGCCGTCTTAAGCACAAGAAGACTGACTCTTCTTACTGACTATGTTTTGACCCATTCATGTGTCACTAGTTACAGATTCCGATGCTTCACTCCAGGTTTACTGGATCCCTTGGACCTTCTCATTGACGATGAAACACAGAAATAGCTTCGGAATTAAATACAAAAGGCACAATGCCGTCTTAAGCACAAGAAGACTGACTCTTCTTACTGACTATGTTTTGACCCATTCATGTGACACTAGTTATAGATTCCGATGCTTCACTCCAGGTTTACTGAATCCCTTGGACCTTCTTATTGACGATGAAACACTGAAATTGCATCGGAATTAAATAGAAAAGGCACAATGCCGACTTATGTACAAGAAGACTGACTCTTCTTACTGACTTTGTTTAGAACCATCCTGTGACACTAGTTATAGATTCCAATGCTTCACTTCAGGTTTACTATATCCCTTGGACCTTCTTATTGACGATGAAACACAGAAATTGCATCGGAATTAAATACAAAAGGCACAATGCCGACTTAAGGACAAGAAGACTGACTCTTCTTACTGACTATGTTTTCAACCAATCCTGTGACACTAATTATAGATCATGATGCATCACTTCAGGTTTAGTGTATCGCTCTTACCTTCTTATTGACGATGAAACACAGAAATTGCATCGGAATTAAATACAAAAGGCACAATGCCGACTTAAGTACACGAAGACGGTATCTTCTTACTGTCTATGTTTTGAACCATTCCTGTGACACTAGTTATAGATTCCGATGCTTCACTTCAGGTTTACTGTATCCCTTGGACCTTCTTATTGACGATGACACACTGAAATTGCATCGGAAATATATACAAAATGCAAAACGCCCACTTAAGTACAAGAAGACTGACTCTTCTTACTGACTATGTTTTGAACCATTCCTGTGACACTAGTTATAGATTCCGATGCTTCACTTCAGGTTTACTGTATCCCTCTGACCTTCTTATTGACGATGAAACACAGAAATTGCACCGGAATTAAATATAAAAGGCACAATGCCGACTTAAGTACAAGAAGACTGTCTCTTCATACTGTCTATGTTTTGACCCATTCATGTGACACTAGTTATAGATTCCGATGCTTCACTCCAGGTTTACTGTATCCCTTGGACCTTCCTATTGACGATGAAACACTGAAATTGCATCGGAATTAAATACAAAAGGCAAAATGCCGACTTAAGTACAAGAAGACAGACTCTTCACACTGTCTATGTTTTGAACCATTCCTGTGACACTAGTTATAGAATCCGATGCTTCACTCCAGGTTTACTGTATCCCTTGGACCTTCTCATTGACGATGAAACACAGAAATCGCTTCGGAATGAAATACAAAAGGCACAATGCCGACTTAAGCACAAGAAGACTGACTCTTCGCACTGACTATGTTTTGAACCATTCCTGTGACACTAGTTATAGATTCCGATGCTTCACTTCAGGTCTACTGTATCCCTCTGACCTTCTTATTGACGATAAAACACAGAAATTGCACCGGAATTAAATACAAAAGGCACAATGCCGACTTAAGTACAAGAAGACTGACTCTTCGTACTGTCTATGTTTTGACCCATTCATGTGACACTAGTTATAGATTCCGATGCTTCACTCCAGGTTTACTGAATCCCTTGGACCTTCTTGTTGACGATGAAACACTGAAATTGCATCGGAATTAAATAGAAAAGGCACAATGCCGACTTATGTACAAGAAGACTGACTCTTCTTACTGACTTTGTTTTGAACCATCCTGTGACACTAGTTATAGATTCCAATGCTTCACTTCAGGTTTACTATATCCCTTGGACCTTCTTATTGACGATGAAACACAGAAATTGCATCGGAATTAAATACAAAAGGCACAATGTCGACTAAGGGCAAGAAGACTGACTCTTCTTACTGACTATGTTTTCAACCAATCCTGTGACACTAATTATTTATCATGATGCTTCACTTCAGGTTTACTGTATACCTCTTACCTTCTTATTGACGATGAAACACAGATATTGCATCGGAATTAGATACAAAAGGCACAATGCCGACTTAAGTACAAGAAGACTGACTCTACCCACTGTCTATGTTTTGAACCATTCCTGTGACACTAGTTATAGATTCCGATGCTTCACTCCAGGTTTACTGTATCCCTTGGACCTTCTCATTGACGATGAAATACAGAAATAGCTTTGGAATTAAACGTAAATGGCAGAATGCCGACTTAAGCACAAGAAGACAGACTCTTCTTACTGATTATGTTTTGAACCATTCCTGTGACACTAGTTATAGATTCCGATGCTTCACTTCAGGTTTACTGTATCCCTCTGACCTTCTTATTGACGATGAAACACAGAAATTGCACAGGAATTAAATACAAAAGGCACAATGCCGACTTAAGTACAAGAAGACTGACTCTTCATACTGTCTATGTTTTGACCCATTCCTGTGACACTAGTTATAGATTCTGATGCTTCACTCCAGGTTTACTGAATCCCTTGGACCTTCTTATTGACGATGAAACACTGAAATTGCATCGGAATTAAATAGAAAAGGCACAATGCCGACTTATGTACAAGAAGACTGACTCTTCTTACTGACTTTGTTTTGAACCATCCTGTGACACTAGTTATAGATTCCAATGCTTCACATCAGATTTACTATATCCCTTGGACCTTCTTATTGACGATGAAACACAGAAATTGCATCGGAATTAAATACAAAAGGCACAATGCCGACTTAAGTACTTGAAGACTGACTCTTCTTACTGACTATGTTTTGAACCATTCCTGTGACACTAGTTATAGATTCCGATGCTACACTCCAGGTTTACTCTATCCCTTGGAGCTTTTTATTGACGATGAAACACTGAAATTGCATCGGAATTAAATACTAAAGGCAAAATGCCGACTTAAGTACAAGAAGACTGACTCTTCCCACTGTCTATGTTTTGAACCATTCCATTGAGACTAGTTATAGATTTCGATGCTTCACTCCAGGTTTACTGCATCCCTTCGACCTTCTTATTGACGATGACACACTGAAATTGCATCGGAATTAAATACAAAATGCAAAATGCCGACTTAGGTACAAGAAGACTGACTCTTCCTACTGTCTATGTTTTCAACCATTCCTGTGACACTAGTTATAGATTCCGATGCTTAACTTCCGGTTTACTGTATCCCTCTGACCTTATTGACGAGGAATCACAGATATCGCATCGGAATTAAATACAAAAGGCACAATACCGACTTAAGTACAAGAAGACTGACTCTTCTTACTGCCTATGTTTTGAACCATTCCTGTGACACTAGTTAGCGATTCCGATGCTTCACTTCAGCTTAACTGTATCATTTGGACCTTCTTATTAACGATGAAAGACAGAAATTTCACCGGAATTAAATACAAAAGGCACAATGCCGACTTAAGTACAAGAAGACCGACTCTTCTTACTGTCTATGTTTTGAACCATTCCTGTGACACTAGTTATAGATTCCGATGCTTCACTTCAGGTTTACTGTATCCCTTGGACCTTCTTATTGACGATGACACACTGAAATTGCATCGGAAATAAATACAAAATGCAAAACGCCGACTTAAGTACAAGAAGACTGACTCTTCTTACTGACTATGTTTTGAACCATTCCTGTGACACTAGTTATAGATTCCGATGCTTCACTTCAGGTTTACTGTATCCCTCTGACCTTCTTATTGACGATGAAACACAGAAATTGCACCGGAATTAAATACAAAAGGCACAATGCCGACTTAAGTACAAGAAGACTGACTCTTCGTACTGTCTATGTTTTGTCCCATTCATGTGACACTAGTTATAGATTCCGATCCTTCACTCCAGGTTTACTGAATCCCTTGGACCTTCTTGTTGACGATGAAACACTGAAATTGCATCGGAATTAAATAGAAAAGGCACAATGCCGACTTATGTACAAGAAGACTGACTCTTCTTACTGAATTTGTTTTGAACCATCCTGTGACACTAGTTATAGATTCCAATGCTTCCCTTCAGGTTTACTATATCCCTTCGACCTTCTTATTGACGATGAAACACAGAAATTGCATCGGAATTAAATACAAAAGGCACAATGTCGACTTAAGGACAAAAAGACTGACTCTTCTTACGGACTATGTTTTCAACCAATCCTGTGACACTAATTATAGATCATGATGCTTCACTTCAGGTTTACTGTATACCTCTTACCTTCTTATTGACGATGAAAAACAGATATTGCATCGGAATTAGTTACAAAAGGCACAATGCCGACTTAAGTACAAGAAGACTGACTCTTCTTACTGACTATGCTTTGAACCATTCCTGTGACACTAGTTATAGATTCCGATGCTTCACTTCAGGTTTACTGTATCCCTCTTACCTTCTTATTGATGATGAAACACAGAAATTGCACCGGAACTAAATACAAAAGGCACAATGCCGACTTAAGTACAAGAAGACTGACTATTCATACTGTCTATGTTTTGACCCATTCATGTGACACTAGTTATAGATTCCGATGCTTCACTCCAGGTTTACTGTATCCCTTGGACCTTCTTATTGACGATGAAACACTGAAATTGCATCGGAATTAAATACAAAAGGCAAAATGCCGACTTAAGTACAAGAAGACTGACTCTACCCACTGTCTATGTTTTGAACCATTCCTGTGACACTAGTTATAGATTCCGATGCTTCACTCCAGGTTTACTGTATCCCTTGGACCTTCTCATTGACGATGAAACACAGAAATAGCTTTGGAATTAAACGTAAAAGGCACAATGCCGACTTAAGCACAAGAAGACAGACTCTTCTTACTGATTATGTTTTGAACCATTCCTGTGACACTAGTTATAGATTCCGATGCTACACTCCAGGTTTACTCTATCCCTTGGACCTTTTTATTGACGATGAAACACTGAAATTGCACCGGAATTAAATACAAAAGGCACAATGCCGACTTAAGTACTTGAAGACTGTCTCTTCTTACTGACTATGTTTTGAACCATTCCTGTGACACTAGTAATAGATTCCGATGCTACACTCCAGGTTTACTGTATCCCTTGGACCTTCTTATTGACGATGAAACACAGAAATTGCATCGGAATTAAATACAAAAGGCACAATGTCGACTTAAGGACAAGAAGACTGACTCTTCTTACTGACTATGTTTTCAACCAATCCTGTGACACTAATTATAGATCATGATGCTTCACTTCAGGTTTACTGTATACCTCTTACCTTCTTATTGACGATGAAACACAGATATTGCATCGGAATTAGATACAAAAGGCAAAATGCCGACTTAAGTACAAGAAGACTGACTCTACCCACTGTCTATGTTTTGAACCATTCCTGTGACACTAGTTATAGATTCCGATGCTTCACTCCAGGTTTACTGTATCACTTGGACCTTCTCATTGACGATGAAACACAGAAATAGCTTCGGAATTAAATACAAAAGGCACAATGCCGACTTAAGGACAAGAAGACTGACTCTTCTTACTGACTTTGTTTTGAACCATTCCTGTGACACTAGTTATAGATTCCAATGCTTCACTTCAGATTTACTATATCCCTTGGACCTTCTTATTGACGATGAAACACAGAAATTGCATCGGAATTAAATACAAAAGGCACAATGCCGACTTAAGTACATGAAGACTGACTCTTCTTCCTGACTATGTTTTGAATCATTCCTGTTACACTAGTTATAGATTCCGATGCTTCACTCCAGGTTTACTGTATCCCTTGGCCCTTTTTATTGACGATGAAACACTGAAATTGCATCGGAATTAAATACTAAAGGCAAAATGCCGACTTAAGTACAAGAAGACTGACTCTTCCCACTGTCTATGATTTGAACCATTCCATTGACACTAGTTATAGGTTTCGATGCTTCACTCCAGGTTTACTGCATCCCTTGGACCTTCTTATTGACGATGACACACCGAAATTGCATCGGAATTAGATACAAAATGCAAAATGCCGACTTAAGTACAAGAAGACTGACTCTTCCCACTGTCTATGTTTTGAACCATTCCTGTGACACTAGTTATAGATTCCGATGCATAACTTCAGGTTTACTGTATCCCTCTGACCTTATTGACGATGAAACACAGAAATCGCATCGGAATTAAATACAAAAGGCACAATACCGACTTCAGTACAAGAAGACTGACTCTTCTTACTGCCTATGTTTTGAACCATTCCTGTGACACTAGTTAGCGATTCCGATGCTTCACTTCAGCTTAACTGTATCATTTGGACCTTCTTATTAACGATGTAAGACAGAAATTGCACCGGAATTAAATAGAAAAGGCACAATGCCGACTTAAGTACAAGAAGACCGACTCTTCTTACTGTCTATGTTTTGAACCATTCCTGTGACACTAGTCATAGATTCCGATGCTTGACTTCAGGTTTACTGTATTCCTTGGACCTTCTTATTGACGGTGGAACACAGAAATTGCATCGGAATTTAATACAAAAGGCACAATGCCGACTTAAGTACAAAAAGACTGACTCTTCTTACTGACTATGTTTTGAACCATTCCTGTGAGACTAGTTATAGATTCCGATGCTCACTTCAGGTTTTCTGTATCCCTCTGATCATCTTACTGAAGATGAAACACAGAAATTGCATCGGAATTAAATACAAAAGCTCAATGCCGACTTAAGTACAAGAAGACTGAGTCTTTTTACTGACTATGTTTTGAAACATTCCTGTGACACTAGTTATAGATTCCGATGCTTCACTCCAGGTTGTCTGTATCCCTTGGACCTTCTTATTGACGATGAAACACTGAAATTGCATCGGAATTAAATACAAAAGGCAAAATGCCGACTTAAGTACAAGAAGACTGACTCTTCCCACTGTCTATGTTTGAACCATTCCTGTGACACTAGTTATAGATTCCAATGCTTCACTTCAGGTTTACTGTATCCCTCGGACCTTCTTATTGACGATGAAACACAGAAATTGCATCGGAATTAAATAGAAAAGTCACAATGCCGACTTAAGTACAAGAAGACTGACTCTTCTTACTGACTATGTTTTGAACCATTCCTGTTACACTAGTTATAGATTCCGATGCTTCACTTCAGGTTTACTGTATCCCTCTGACCTTCCTCTTGACGATGAAAAACAGAAGTTGCACCGGAATAAAATACATAAGGCACAATGCCGACTTAAGTACAAGAAGACTGACTCTTCTTACTGTCTACGTTTTGAACCATTCCATTGACACTAGTTATAGGTTTCGATGCTTCACTCCAGGTTTACTGTATCCCTTGGACGTTCTTATTGACGATGAAACACTGAAATAGCATCGGAATTAAATAGAAAAGGCACAATGCCGACTTAAGTACAGGAAGACTGACTCTTCATACTGACTATGTTTGAACCATTCCTGTGACACAATTTATAGATTCCGATGCTTCACTTCAGGTTTACTGTGTCCATTGGACCTCCTTATTGACGATGAAACACAGAAATTGCATCCGAATAAAATACAAAAGGCACAATGCGGACTTAAGTACATTAAGGCTGACTCTTCTTATTGACTATGGTTTGAACCATTCCTGTGACACTAGTCATAGTTTCCGATGCTTCACTTCAGGTTTACTGTATCCTTTGAACCTTCTTATGGACGATGAAACACACAAATTGCAACGTAATTAAATACAAAAGGCACAATGCCGACTAAAGTACAAGAAGACTGACTCTTCCTACTGTCTATGTTGTGGACCATTCCTGTGACACTAGTTATAGATTCCGATGCTTCTTTTCAGGTTTATTGTATCTCTTGGACCTTCGTATTGACGATGAAACACAGAAATTGCATTAGATTTAAATACAAAAGGCACAACGCCGTCTTAAGTACATGAAGACCGACTCTTCTTACTGACTATGTTTTGATCCATTCCTGTGACACTAGTTATTGATTCCGATGCTTCACTTCAGGTTTACTGTATCCCTTGGCCCTTCTTATTGACGATGAAACACAGAAATTGCATCGGAATTAAATACAAAAGGCATAATGCCGACTTAAGTACTGTCTATGTTTTGAACCATTCCTGTGACAATTGTTATAGATCCGATGCTTCTCTTCAGGTTTAATGTATCTCTTGGACCTTCGTATTGACGATGAAACACAGAAATTGAATCGGAATTAAATACAAAAGGCACAACGCCAACTTAAGTACAGGAAGACCGACTCTTCTTACTGACTATGTTTTGAACCATTCCTGTGACACTAGTTATTGATTTAGATGCTT
This sequence comes from Schistocerca piceifrons, assembly GCF_021461385.2. NCBI lineage: Eukaryota > Metazoa > Arthropoda > Insecta > Orthoptera > Acrididae > Schistocerca > Schistocerca piceifrons. Next base: position 470,207 of record NW_025728400.1, read on the forward strand.
CACTTCAGGTTTACTGTATCCCTTGGACCTTCTTATTGACGATGAAACACAGAAATTGCATCGGAATTAAATAGAAAAGGCACAATGCCGACTTAAGTACAAGAAGACTGACTCTTCTTACTGACTATGCTTTGAACCATTCCTGTGACACTATTTATAGTTTCCGATGCTTTACTTCAGGTATACTGTATCAATTGGACCTTCTTATTGACGATGAAACACAGAAATTGCATCGGAATTGAATACAAAAGGCACAATGCCGACTTAGGTAGAAGAAGACTGACTCTTCTTACTGTTTATGTTTTGAACCATACCTGTGACACTAGTTATAAATTCCGATGCTACACTCCAGGTTTACTGTATCCCTTGGACCTTCTTATTGACGATGAAACACAGAAATTGCATCGGAAATAAATACAAAAGGCACAATGCCGACTTAAGTACTGTCTACGTTTTGAACCATTCCTGTGACTCTAGTTATAGATTCCGATGCATCACTTCAGGTTTACTGTGTCCATTGGACCTCCTTATTGACGATGAAACACAGAAATTGCATCCGAATTAAATACAAAAGGCACAATGCGGACTTAAGTACATGAAGGCTGACTCTTCTTACTGACTATGTTTTGAACCATTCCTGTGCCACTAGTCATAGATACCGATGCTTCACTTTAGGTTTACTGTATCCTTTGAACCTGCTTATGGACGATGAAACACTGAAATTGCATCGGAATTAAATACAAAAGGCACAATGCCGATTTAAGTACAAGAAGTCTGACTCTTCTTACTGACTATGTTTTGAACCATTCCTGTGGCACTAGTTATAGATTCCGATGCTTGACTTCAGGTTTACTGTATCCCTCTGACCTTCTTATTGACGATGAAACACAGAAATTGCATCGGAATTAAATACAAAAGGCACAATGCCGACTTAAGTACTGTCTATGCTTTGAAACATTCCTGTGACACTAGTTATAGTTTCCGATGCTTCACTCCAGGTTTACTGTATCCCTAGGACCTTGTTATTGACGATAAAACACAGAAATTGCATCGGAATTAAATACAAAAGGTATAAGGCCGACTTAAGGACAAGGAGAATGACTCTTCTTACTGACTATGTTTTGAACCATTCCTGTGACACTAGTTATAGATTCCGATGCTTCACTTCAGGTTTACTGTATCCCTCTGACCTTGTTCTTGACGATGAAAAACAGAAATTGCACCGGAATAAAATACATAAGGCACAATGCCGACTTAAGTACAAGAAGACTGACTCTTCTTACTGTCTATGTTTTGAACCATTCCTGTGACACAAGTTTTAGATTCCGATGCTTCACTTCAGGTTTACTGTGTCCATTGGACCTCCTTATTGACGATGAAACACAGAAATTGCATCCGAATTACATACAAAAGGCACAATGCGGACTTAAGTACAAGGAGACTGACTCTTCATACTGACTATGTTTGAACCATTCCTGTGACACAAGTTATAGATTCCGATGCTTCACTTCAGGTTTACTGTATCCTTTGAACCTTCTTATGGACGATGAAACACAGAAATTGCATCGGAATTAAATACAAAAGGCACAATGCCGACTTAAGTACAAGAAGACTGACTCTTTCTACTGTCTATGTTGTGGACCATTGCTGTGACACTAGTTATAGATTCCGATGCTTCTTTTCAGGTTTATTGTATCTCTTGGACCTTCGTATTGACGATGAAACACAGAAATTGCATTAGATTTAAATACAAAAGGCACAACGCCGACTTAAGTACATGAAGACCGACTCTTCTTACTGACTATGTTTTGATTAATTCCTGTGACACTAGTTATAGATCCGATGCTTCTCTTCAGGTTTAATGTATCTCTTGGACCTTCGTATTGACGATGAAACACAGAAATTGCATCGGAATTAAATACAAAAGGCACAACGCCAACTTAAGTACAGGAAGACCGACTCTTCTTACTGACTATGTTTTGAACCATTCCTGTGACACTAGTTATTGATTTAGATGCTTCACTTCAGGTTTACTGTATCCCTTGGACCTTCTTATTGACGATGAAACACAGAAATTGCGTCGGAATTAAATAGAAAATGCACAATGCCGACTTAAGTACAAGAAGACTGACTCTTCTTACTGACTATGTTTTGAACCATTCCTGTGACACTATTTATAGTTTCCGATGCTTCACTTCAAGTATACTGTATCTATTGGACCTTCTTATTGACGATGAAACACAAAAATTGCATCGGAATTAAATACAAAAGGCACAATGCCGACTTAGGTAGAAGAAGACTGACTCTTCTTACTGTTTATGATTTGAACCATTCCTGTGACACTAGTTATAAATTCCGATGCTACACTCCAGGTTTACTGTATCCCTTGGACCTTCTTATTGACGATGTAACACAGAAATTGCATCGGAAATAAATACAAAAGGCACAATGCCGACTTAAGTACTGTCTACGATTTGAACCATTCCTGTGACTCTAGTTATAGATTCCGATGCTTCACTCCAGGTTTACTGTATCCCTTGGACGTTCTTGTTGACGATGAAACACTGAAATAGCATCGGAATTAAATAGAAAAGGCACATTGCCGACTTAAGTACAAGGAGACTGACTCTTCATACTGACTATGTTTGAACCATTCCTGTGACACAAGTTATAGATTCCGATGCTTCACTTCAGGTTTACTGTATCCCTAGGACCTTCTTATTGACGATGAAACACAGAAATGCATCCGAATTAAGTACAAATGGCACAATGCGGACTTAAGTACATGAAGGCTGACTCTTCTTACTGACTATGTTTTGAACCATTCCTGTGACACTAGTCATAGATTCCGATGCTTCACTTCAGGTTTAGTGTATCCTTTGAAATTTCTTATGGACGATGAAACACAGAAATTGCATCGGAATTAAATACAAAAGGCACAATGCCGACTTAGGTACATGATGACTGACTCTTCTTACTGTCTATGTTTTGAACCATTCCTGTGACACTAGTTATAGATTCCGATGCGACACTCCAGTTTTACTGTATCCCTTGGACCTTCTTATTGACGATGAAACACAGAAATTGCAACGTAATTAAATACAAAAGGCACAATGCCGACATAAGTACAAGAAGACTGACTCTTCCTACTGTCTATGTTGTGGACCATTCCTGTGACACTAGTTATAGTTTCCTATACTTCTTTTCATGTTTAATGTATCTCTTGGACCTTCGTATTGACGATGAAACACAGATATTGCATCAGATTTAAATACAAGAGGCACAACGCCGACTTAAGTACATGAAGACCGACTCGTCTTACTGACTATGTTTTGAACCATTCCTGTGACACTAGTTATTGATTCAGATGCTTCACTTCAGGTTTACTGTATCCCTTGGCCCTTCTTATTGACGATGAAACACAGAAATTGCATCGGAATTAAATACTAAAGGCACAATGCCGACTTAAGTACTGGCTATGTTTTGAACCATTCCTGTGACAATAGTTATAGATTCCGAAGCTTCTCTTCAGGTTTAATGTATCTGTTGGACCTTCGTATTGACGATGAAACACAGAAATTGCATCGGAATTAAATACAAAAGGCACAACGCCAACTTAAGTACAGGAAGACCGACTCTTCTTACTGACTATGCTTTGAACGATTCCTGTGACACTAGTTATAGATTCCGATGCTTCACTTCAGGTTTACTGTGTCCATTGGACCTCCTTATTGACGATGAAACACAGAAATTGCATCCGAATTAAATACAAAAGGCACAATGCGGACTTAAGTACATGAAGGCTGACTCTTCTTACTGACTATGTTTTGAAACATTCCTGTGACACTAGTCATAGATTCCGATGCTTCACTTTAGGTATACTGTATCTATTGGACCTTCTTATTGACGATGAAACACAGAAATTGCATCTGAATTAAATACAAAAGGCTCAATGCCGACTTAACTTCAAGAAGACTGACTTTTCTTACTGTCTATGTTTTGGACCATTCCATTGACACTAGTTATAGATTCCGATGCTTCTCTCCAGGTTTACTGTATCCCTTGGACCTTCTTATTGACGATGAAACTCAGATATTGCATCGGAATTAAATAGAAAAGGCACAATGCCGACTTAAGTACAAGAAGACTGGCTCTTCTTACTGACCATGTTTTGAACCATTCCTGTGACACTAGTTATAAATTCCGATGCTACACTCCAGGCTTGCTGTATCCCTTGTACCTTATTATTGACGATGAAACACAGAAATTGCATCGGAATTAAATACAAAAGGCACAATGCCGACCTATGTACAAGAAGACTGACCCTTCTCACTGACTATGTTTTGAATCATTCCTGTGACACTAGTTATTGATTCCGATGCTTCACTTCATGTTTACTGTATCCCTTCGACCTTCTTATTAACGATGAAACACAGAAATTGCATCGGAATTAAATAGAAAAGGCACAATGCCGACATAAGCACAAGAAGACTGCCTCTTCTTACTGACTATGTTTTGAACCATTCCTGTGACACTAGTTATAGATTCCGATGATTTACTTCAGCTATACTGTATCTATTGGACCTTCTTATTGACGATGAAACACAGAAATTGCATCGGAATTAAATACAAAAGGCACAATGCCGACTTAGGTAGAAGAAGACTGACTCTTCTTACTGTTTATGATTTGAACCATTCCTGTGACACTAGTTATAAATTCCGATGCTACACTCCAGGTTTACTGTATCCCTTGGACCTTCTTATTGACGATGAAACACAGAAATTGCATCGGAAATAAATACAAAAGGCACAATGCCGACTTAAGTACTGTCTACGATTTGAACCATTCATGTGACTCTAGTTATAGATTCCGATGCTTCACTCCAGGTTTACTGTATCCCTTGGACGTTCTTGTTGACGATGAAACACTGAAATAGCATCGGAATTAAATAGAAAAGGCACATTGCCGACTTAAGTACAAGGAGACTGACTCTTCATACTGACTATGTTTGAACCATTCCTGTGACACAAGTTATAGATTCCGATGCTTCACTTCAGGTTTACTGTATCCCTTGGACCTTCTTATTGACGATGAAACACAGAAATGCATCCGAATTAAATACAAAAGGCACAATGCGGACTTAAGTACATGAAGGCTGACTCTTCTTACTGACTATGTTTTGAACCATTCCTGTGACACTAGTCATAGATTCCGATGCTTCACTTCAGGTTTAGTGTATCCTTTGAAATTTCTTATGGACGATGAAACACAGAAATTGCATCGGAATTAAATACAAAAGGCACAATGCCGACTTAGGTACATGATGACTGACTCTTCTTACTGTCTATGTTTTGAACCATTCCTGTGACACTAGTTATAGATTCCGATGCGACACTCCAGTTTTACTGTATCCCTTGGACCTTCTTATTGACGATGAAACACAGAAATTGCAACGTAATTAAATATAAGAGGCACAACGCCGACTTAAGTACATGAAGACCGACTCGTCTTACTGACTATGTTTTGAACCATTCCTGTGACACTAGTTATTGATTCAGATGCTTCACTTCAGGTTTACTGTATCCCTTGGCCCTTCTTATTGACGATGAAACACAGAAATTGCATCGGAATTAAATACTAAAGGCACAATGCCGACTTAAGTACTGTCTATGTTTTGAACCATTCCTGTGACAATAGTTATAGATTCCGAAGCTTCTCTTCAGGTTTAATGTATCTGTTGGACCTTCGTATTGACGATGAAACACAGAAATTGCATCGGAATTAAATACAAAAGGCACAACGCCAACTTAAGTACAGGAAGACCGACTCTTCTTACTGACTATGCTTTGAACGATTCCTGTGACACTAGTTATAGATTCCGATGCTTCACTTGAGGTTTCCTGTGTCCATTGGACCTCCTTATTGACGATGAAACACAGAAATTGCATCCGAATTAAATACAAAAGGCACAATGCGGACTTAAGTACATGAAGGCTGACTCTTCTTACTGACTATGTTTTGAAACATTCCTGTGACACTAGTCATAGATTCCGATGCTTCACTTTAGGTATACTGTATCTATTGGAACTTCTTATTGACGATGAAACACAGAAATTGCATCTGAATTAAATACAAAAGGCTCAATGCCGACTTAAGTTCAAGAAGACTGACTTTTCTTACTGTCTATGTTTTGGACCATCCCATTGACACTAGTTATAGATTCCGATGCTTCTCTCCAGGTTTACTGTATCCCTTGGACCTTCTTATTGACGATGAAACTCAGATATTGCATCGGAATTAAATAGAAAAGGCACAATGCCGACATAAGCACAAGAAGACTGACTCTTCTTACTGACTATGTTTTGAACCATTCCTGTGACACTAGTTATAGATTCCGATGATTTACTTCAGCTATACTGTATCTATTGGACCTTCTTATTGACGATGAAACACAGAAATTGCATCGGAATTAAATACAAAAGGCACAATGCCGACTTAGGTAGAAGAAGACTGACTCTTCTTACTGTTTATGTTTGAACCATTCCTGTGACACCAGTTATAAATTCCGATGCTACACTCCAGGTTTACTGTATCCCTTGGACCTTCTTATTGACGATGAAACACAGAAATTGCATCGGAATTAAATACAAAAGGCACAATGCCGACTTAAGGACAAGAGGACTGCCTCTTCTTGCTGACTATGTTTTGAACCATTCCAGTGACACTAGTTATAGATTCCGTTGCTTCACACCAGGTTTACTGTATCCCTCGGACCTTCTTATTGACGATGAAACACAGAAATTGCATCGGAAATAAATACAAAGGGCACAATGCCGACTTAAGGACAAGAAGACTGACTCTTCTTACTGACTATGTTTTGAACCATTCCTGTGACACTAGTTATAGATTCCGATGCTTCACTCCAGGTTTACTGGATCCCTTGGACCTTCTCATTGACGATGAAACACAGAAATAGCTTCGGAATTAAATACAAAAGGCACAATGCCGTCTTAAGCTTAAGAAGACTGACTCTTCTTACTGACTATGTTTTCAACCAATCCTGTGACACTAATTATAGATCATGATGCTTCACTTCAGGTTTACTGTATCCCTCTTACCTTCTTATTGACGATGAAACACAGAAATTGCATCGGAATTAAATACAAAAGGCACAATGCCGACTTAAGTACACGAAGACGGTATCTTCTTACTGTCTATGTTTTGAACCATTCCTGTGACACTAGTTATAGATTCCGATGCTTCACTTCAGGTTTACTGTATCCCTCTGACCTTCTTATTGACGATGAAACACAGAAATTGCACCGGAATTAAATACAAAAGGCACAATGCCGACTTAAGTACAAGAAGACTGACTCTTCGTACTGTCTATGTTTTGACCCATTCATGTGACACTAGTTATAGATTCCGATGCTTCACTCCACGTTTACTGAATCCCTTGGACCTTCTTGTTGACGATGAAACAGTGAAATTGCATCGGAATTAAATAGAAAAGGCACAATGGCGACTTATGTACAACACGGCTGACTCTTCTTACTGACTTTGTTTTGAACCATCCTGTGACACTAGTTATAGATTCCAATGCTTCACTTCAGGTTTACTATATCCCTTGGACCTTCTTATTGACGATGAAACACAGAAATTGCATCGGAATTAAATACAAAAGGCACAATGTCGACTTAAGGACAAGAAGACTGACTCTTCTTACTGACTATGTTTGCAACCAATCCTGTGACACTAATTATAGATCATGATGCTTCACTTCAGGTTTACTGTATACCTCTTACCTTCTTATTGACGATGAAACACAGTTATTGCATCGGAATTAGATACAAAAGGCACAATGCCGACTTAAGTACAAGAAGACTGACTCTTCTTACTGACTATGTTTTGAACCATTCCTGTGACACTAGTTATAGATTCCGATGCTTCACTTCACGTTTACTGTATCCCTCTGACCTTCTTATTGACGATGAAACACAGAAATTGCACCGGAATTAAATACAAATGGCACAATGCCGACTTAAGTACAAGAGGACTGACTTTTCATACTGTCTATGTTTTGACCCATTCCTGTGACACTAGTTATAGATTCTGATGCTTCACTCCAGGTTTACTGAATCCCTTGGACCTTCTTATTGACGATGAAACACTGAAATTGCATCGGAATTAAATAGAAAAGGCACAATGCCGACTTATGTACAAGAAGACTGACTCTTCTTACTGACTTTGTTTTGAACCATCCTGTGACACTAGCTATAGATTCCAATGCTTCACTTCAGATTTACTATATCCCTTGGACCTTCTTATTGACGATGAAACACAGAAATTGCATCGGAATTAAATACAAAAGGCACAATGCCGACTTAAGTACTTGAAGACTGACTCTTCTTACTGACTATGTTTTGAACCATTCCTGTGACACTAGTTATAGATTCCGATGCTACACTCCAGATTTACTCTATCCCTTGGACCTTTTTATCGACGATGAAACACTGAAATTGCATCGTAATTAAATACTAAAGGCAAAATGCCGCCTTAAGTACAAGAAGACTGACTCTTCCCACTGTCTATGTTTTGAACCATTCCATTGACACTAGTTATAGATTTCGATGCTTCACTCCAGGTTTACTGCATCCCTTCGACCTTCTTATTGACGATGACACACTGAAATTGCATCGGAATTAAATACAAATGCAAAATGCCGACTTAAGTACAAGAAGAATGACTCTTCCTACTGTCTATGTTTTCAACCATTCCTGTGACACTAGTTATACATTCCGATGCTTAACTTCAGGCTTACTGTATCCCTCTGACCTTATTGACGATGAAACACAGAAATCGCTTCGGAATTAAATACAAAAGGCACAATACCGACTTAAGTACAAGAAGACTGACTCTTCTTACTGCCTATGTTTTGAACCATTCCTGTGACACTAGTTAGCGATTCCGATGCTTCACTTCATCTTAACTGTATCATTTGGACCTTCTTATTAACGATGAAAGACAGAAATTGCACCGGAATTAAATACAAAAGGCACAATGCCGACTTAAGTACAAGAAGACCGACTCTTCTTACTGTCTATGTTTTGAACCATTCCTGTGACACTAGTCATAGATTCCGATGCTTGACTTCAGGTTTACTGTATTCCTTGGACCTTCTTATTGACGGTGGAACACAGAAATTGCATCGGAATTTAATACAAAAGGCACAATGCCGACTCAAGTACAAGAAGACGGACTCTTCTTACTGACTACGTTTTGAACCATTCCTGTGACACTAGTTATAGATTCCGATGCTTCACTTCAGGTTTACTGTATCCCTCTGACCTTCTTATTGACGATGAAACACAGAAATTGCACCGGAATTAAATACAAAAGGCACAATGCCGACTTAAGTACAAGAAGACTGACTCTTCATTCTGTCTATGTTTTGACCCATTCATGTGACACTAGTTATAGATTCCGATGCTTCACTCCAGGTTTACTGTATCGCTTGGACCTTCTTATTGACGATGAAACACTGAAATTGCATCGGAATTAAATACAAAAGGCAAAATGCCGACTTAAGTACAAGAAGAATGACTCTTCCCACTGTCTATGTTTGAACCATTCCTGTGACACTAGTTATAGATTCCGATGCTTCCCTCCAGGTTTACTGTATCCCTTGGACCTTCTCATTGACGATGAAACACAGAAATAACTTCGGAATTAAATACAAAAGGCACAATGACGACTTAAGGACAAGAAGAATGACTCTTCTTACTGACTTTGCTTTGAACCATTCCTGTGACACTAGTTATAGATTCCGATGCTTAACTTCAGGTTTACTGTATCCCTCTGACCTTATTGACGATGAAACACAGAAATCGCATCGGAATTAAATCCAAAAGGCACAATACCGACATAAGTACAAGAAGACTGACTCTTCTTACTGCCTATGTTTTGAACCATTCCTGTGACACTAGTTAGCGATTCCGATGCTTCACTTCAGCTTAACTGTATCATTTGGACCTTCTTATTAACGATGTAAGACAGAAATTGCACCGGAATTAAATAGAAAAGGCACAATGCCGACTTAAGTACAAGAAGACCGACTCTTCTTATTGTCTATGTTTAGAACCATTCCTGTGACACTAGTCATAGATTCCGATGCTTGACTTCAGGTTTACTGTATTCCTTGGAACTTCTTATTGACGGTGGAACACAAAAATTGCATCGGAATTTAATATAAAAGGCACAATGCCGACTCAAGTACAAGAAGGCTGACTCTACTTACTGACTACGTTTTGAACAATTCCTGTGACACTAGTTATAGATTCCGATGCTTCACTTCAGGTTTACTGTATCCCTTGGACCTTCTTGTTGGCGATGAAACACAGAAATTGCATCGGAATTAAATACAAAAGGCACAATGCCGACTTAAGTAAAAGAAGACTGTATCTTCTTACTGTCTATGTTTTGAAACATTCCTGTGACACTAGTTATAGATTCCGATGCTTCACTCCAGGTTTACTGTATCCCTTGGACCTTCTCATTGACGATGAGACACAGATATAGCTTCGGAATTAAATACAAAAGGCACAATGCTGACTTAAGGACAAGAAGACTGCCTCTTCTTACTGACTATGTTTTGAATCATTCCTGTGAAACTAGTTATAGATTCCGATGCTTCACTTCAGGTTTACTGTATCCCTCTGACATTCTTATTGACGATGAAACACAGAAATTGCACCGGAATTAAATACAAAAGGCACAATGCCGACTTAAGTACAAGAAGACTGACTCTTCATACTGTCTATGTTTTGACCCATTCATGTGACACTAGTTATAGATTCCGATGCTTCACTCCAGGTTGTCTGTATCCCTTGGACCTTCTTATTGACGATGAAACACTGAAATTGCATCGGAATTAAATACAAAAGGCAAAATGCCGACTTAAGTACAAGAAGACTGACTCTTCGTACTGTCTATGTTTGAACCATTCCTGTGACACTAGGTATAGATTCCGATGCTTCACTTCAGGAGTACTGAATCCCTTTGACCTTCTTATTAATGACGAATCACAGAAATTGCATCGGAATTAAATACAACAGGCACAATGCCGACTTAAGTACAAGAAGACTGACTCTTCTTACTGTCTATGCTTTGAACCATTCCTGTGACACTAGTTATAGATTCCGATGCTTCACTTCAGGTTTACTGTATCCCTTAGACCTTCTTATTGGCGATGAATCACAGAAATTGCATCGGAATTAAATACAAAAGGCACAATGCCGACTTAAGTACAAGAAGACTGTATCTTCCTACTGTCTATGTTTTGAACCATTCCTGTGACACTAGTTATAGAATCCGATGCTTCACTCCAGGTTTACTGTATCCCTTGGACCTTCTCACTGACGATGAAACACAGAAATTGCATCGGAATGAAATACAAAAGGCACAATGGCAACATAAGGACAAGAAGACTGACTCTTCTTACTGACTATGTTTTGAACCATTCCTGTGACACTAGTTATAGATTCCGATGCTTCAGTTGAGGTTTACTGTATCCATCTGACCTTCTTAGTTATGATGATACACAGAAATTGCAACGCAATTAAATAAAAAAGGCACTATGCTGACTTAAGTACACGAAGACCGACTCTTCTTACTGACTATGGTTTGAACCATTCCTGTGACACTAGTTATAGATTCCGATGCTTCACTTCAGGTTTACTGTATCCCTTGGACCTTCTTATTGGCGATTAATCACAGAAATTGCATCGGAATTAAATACAAAAGGCACAATGCCGACTTAAGTACAAGAAGACTGTATCTTCCTACTGTCTATGTTTTGAACCATTCCTGTGACACTAGTTATAGAATCCGATGCTTCACTCCAGGTTTACTGTATCCCTTGGACCTTCTCATTGACGATGAAACACAGAAATTGCATCGGAATGAAATACAAAAGGCACAATGCCGACTTAAGGAGAAGAAGACTGACTCTTCTTACTGACTATGCTTTGAACCATTCCTGCGACACTAGTTATAGATTCCGATGCTTTACTTCAGCTATACTGTATCTATTGTACCTTCTTATTGACGATGAAACACAGAAATTGCATCGGAATTAAATACAAAAGGCACAATGCCGACTTAGGTAGAAGAAGACCGACTCTTCTTACTCTTTATGTTTGAACCATTCCTGTGACACCAGTTATAAATTCCGATGCTACACTCCAGGTTTACTGTATCCCTCGGACCTTCTTATTGACGATGAAACACAGAAATTGCATCGGAATTAAATACAAAAGGCACAATGCCGACTTAAGGACAAGAGGACTGACTCTTCTTGCTGACTATGTTTTGAACCATTCCAGTGACACTAGTTATAGATTCCGTTGCTTCACTCCAGGTTTACTGTATCCCTCGGACCTTCTTATTGACGATGAAACACAGAAATTGCATCGGAAACAAATACAAAGGGCACAATGCCGACTTAAGGACAAGAAGACTGACTCTTCTTACTGACTATGTTTTGAACCATTCCTGTGACACTAGTTATAGATTCCGATGCTTCACTCCAGGTTTACTGGATCCCTTGGACCTTCTCATTGACGATGAAACACAGAAATAGCTTCGGAATTAAATACAAAAGGCACAATGCCGTCTTAAGCTTAAGAAGACTGACTCTTCTTACTGACTATGTTTTCAACCAATCCTGTGACACTAATTATAGATCATGATGCTTCACTTCAGGTTTACTGTATCCCTCTTACTTTCTTGTTGACGATGAAACACAGAAATTGCATCGGAATTAAATACAAAAGGCACAATGCCGACTTAAGTACACGAAGACGGTATCTTCTTACTGTCTATGTTTTGAACCATTCTTGTGACACTAGTTATAGATTCCGATGCTTCACTTCAGGTTTACTGTATCCCTCGGACCTTCTTATTGACGATGACACACTGAAATTGCATCGGAAATAAATACAAAATGCAAAACGCCGACTTAAGTACAAGAAGACTGACTCTTCTTACTGACTATGTTTTTAACCATTCCTGTGACACTAGTTATAGATTCCGATGCTTCACTTCAGGTTTACTGTATCCCTCTGACCTTCTTATTGACGATGAAACACAGAAATTGCACCGGAATTAAATACAAAAGGCACAATGCCGACTTAAGTACAAGAAGACTGTCTCTTCATACTGTCTATGTTTTGACCCATTCATGTGACACTAGTTATAGATTCCGATGCTTCACTCCAGGTTTACTGTATCCCTTGGACATTCTTATTGACGATGAAACACTGAAATTGCATCGGAATTAAATACAAAAGGCAAAATGCCGACTTAAGTACAAGAAGACTGACTCTTCACACTGTCTATGTTTTGAACCATTCCTGTGACACTAGTTATAGAATCCGATGCTTCACTCCAGGTTTACTGTATCCCTTGGACCTTCTCATTGACGATGAAACACAGATATAGCTTCGGAATTAAATACAAAAGGCACAATGCCGACTTAAGCACAAGAAGACTGACTCTTCTTACTGACTATGTTTTGAACCATTCCTGTGACACTAGTTATAGATTCCGATGCTTCACTTCAGGTTTACTGTATCCCTCTGACCTTCTTATTGACGATGAAACACAGAAATTGCACCTTAATTAAATACAAAAGGCACAATGCCGACTTAAGTACAAGAAGACTGACTCTTCGTACTGTCTATGCTTTGACCCATTCATGTGACACTAGTTATAGATTCCGATGCTTCACTCCAGGTTTACTGAATCCCTTGGACCTTCTTGTTGACGATGAAACACTGAAATTGCATCGGAATTAAATAGAAAAGGCACAATGGCGACTTATGTACAACAAGGCTGACTCTTCTTACTGACTTTGTTTTGAACCATCCTGTGAAACTAGTTATAGATTCCAATGCTTCACTTCAGGTTTACTATATCCCTTGGACCTTCTTATTGACGATGAAACACAGAAATTGCATCGGAATTAAATACAAAAGGCACAATGTCGACTTAAGGACAAGAAGACTGACTATTCTTACTGACTATGTTTTCAACCAATCCTGTGACACTAACTATAGATCATGATGCTTCACTTCAGGTTTACTGTATACCTCTTACCTTCATATTGACGATGAAACGCAGATATTGCATCGGAATTAGATACAAAAGGCACAATGCCTACTTAAGTACAAGAAGACTGACTCTTCTTACTGACTATGTTTTGAACCATTCCTGTGAAACTAGTTATAGATTCCGATGCTTCACTTCACGTTTACTGTATCCCTCTGACCTTCTTATTGACGATGAAACACAGAAATTGCACCGGAATTAAATACAAAATTCACAATGCCGACTTAAGTACAAGAAGACTGACTCTTCATACTGTCTATGTTTTGACCCATTCATGTGACACTAGTTATAGATTCCGATGTTTCACTCCAGGTTTACTGTATCCCTTGGACCTTCTTATTGACGATGAAACACTGAAATTGCATCGGAATTAAATACAAAAGGCACAATGCCGACTTAAGTACATGAAGACTGACTCTTCTTCCTGACTATGTTTTGAACCATTCCTGTGACACTAGTTATAGATTCCGATGCTTAACTTCAGGTTTACTGTATCCCTCTGACCTTATTGACGATGAAACACAAAAATCGCATCGGAATTAAATCCAAAAGGCACAATACCGACATAAGTACAAGAAGACTGACTCTTCTTACTGCCTATGTTTTGAACCATTCCTGTGACACTAGTTAGCGATTCCGATGCTTCACTTCAGCTTAACTGTATCATTTGGACCTTCTTATTAACGATGTAAGACAGAAATTGCACCGGAATTAAATAGAAAAGGCACAATGCCGACTTAAGTACAAGAAGACCGACTCTTCTTACTGTCTATGTTTTCGAACCATTCCTGTGACACTAGTCATAGATTCCGATGCTTGACTTCAGGTTTACTGTATTCCTTGGACCTTCTTATTGACGGTGGAACACAAAAATTGCATCGGAATTTAATACAAAAGGCAGAATGCCGACTCAAGTACAAGAAGACTGACTCTACTTACTGACTACGTTTTGAACCATTCCTGTGACACTAGTTATAGATTCCGATGCTTCACTTCAGGTTTACTGTATCCCTTGGACCTTGTTGTTGGCGATGAAACACAGAAATTGCATCGGAATTAAATACAAAAGGCACAATGCCGACTTAAGTAAAAGAAGACTGTATCTTCTTACTGTCTATGTTTTGAAACATTCCTGTGACACTAGTTATAGATTCCGATGCTTCACTCCAGGTTTACTGTATCCCTTGGACCTTCTCATTGACGATGAGACACAGAAATAGCTTCGGAATTAAATACAAAAGGCGCAATGCTGACTTAAGAACAAGAAGACTGCCTCTTCTTACTGACTATGTTTTGAATCATTCCTGTGAAACTAGTTATAGATTCCGATGCTTCACTTCAGGTTTACTGTATCCCTCTGACCTTCTTATTGACGATGAAACACAGAAATTGCACCGGAATTAAATACAAAAGGCACAATGCCGACTTAAGTACAAGAAGACTGACTCTTCATACTGTCTATGTTTTGACCCATTCATGTGACACTAGTTATAGATTCCGAAGCTTCACTCCAGGTTGTCTGTATCCCTTGGACCTTCTTATTGACGATGAAACACTGAAATTGCATCGGAATTAAATACAAAAGGCAAAATGCCGACTTAAGTACAAGAAGACTGACTCTTCGTACTGTCTATGTTTGAACCATTCCTGTGACACTAGTTATACATTCCGATGCTTCACTTCAGGATTACTGAATCCCTTTGACCTTCTTATTAATGACGAATCACAGAAATTGCATCGGAATTAAATACAACAGGCACAATGCCGACTTAAGTACAAGAAGACTGACTCTTCTTACTGTCTATGCTTTGAACCATTCCTGTGACACTAGTTATAGATTCCGATTCTTCACTTCAGGTTTACTGTATCCCTTAGACCTTCTTATTGGCGATGAATCACAGAAATTGCATCGCAATTAAATACAAAAGGCACAATGCCGACTGAAGTACAAGAAGACTGTATCTTCCTACTGTCTATGTTTTGAACCATTCCTGTGACACTAGTTATAGAATCCGATGCTTCACTCCAGGTTTACTGTATCCCTTGGACCTTCTCATTGACGATGAAACACAGAAATTGCATCGGAATGAAATACAAAAGGCACAATGCCAACATAAGGACAAGAAGACTGACTCTTCTTACTGACTATGTTTTGAACCATTCCTGTGACACTAGTTATAGATTCCGATGCTTCAGTTCAGGTTTACTGTATCCATCTGACCTTCTTAGTTATGATGATACACAGAAATTGCAACGGAATTAAATAAAAAAGGCACTATGCTGACTTAAGTACACGAAGACCGACTCTTCTTACTGACTATGTTTTGAACCATTCCTGTGACACTAGTTATAGATTCCGATGCTTCACTTCAGGTTTACTGTATCCCTTGGACCTTCTTATTGGCGATGAATCACAGAAATTGCATCGGAATTAAATACAAAAGGCACAATGCCGACTTAAGTACAAGAAGACTGTATCTTCCTACTGTCTATGTTTTGAACCATTCCTGTGACACTAGTTATAGAATCTGATGCTTCACTCCAGGTTTACTGTATCCCTTGGACCTTCTCATTGACGATGAAACACAGAAATTGCATCGGAAGGAAATACAACAGGCACAATGCCGACTTAAGGACAAGAAGACTGACTCTTCTTACTGACTATGTTTCGAACCATTCCAGTGAGAGTAGTTGTAGATTCCGACGCATCACTTCAGGTTTCCTGTATCCCTTGGACCTTCTTATTGACGATAAAACACAGTAATTGCATCGGAATTAAATACAAAGGGCACAATGCCGACATTAGTACTGCCTATGTTTTGAACCATTCCTGTGACACTAGTTATAGATTCCGATGCCTCATTCCAGGTTTACTGTATACCTTGGACCTTCTTATTGACGATGAAACACAGATATTGCATCGGAATTAAGTAGAAAAGGCACAAGGCTGATTTAAGGGTAAGAAGACTGACTCTTCTTACTGGCTATGTTTTGATCCATTCCAGTGACACTAGTTATAGATTTAGATGCTTCACTTCAGGTTTACTGTATCCCTCTGACCTTCCTATTGACGATGAAACACAGAAATTGCACCGGAATTAATTACAAAAGGCACAATGCCGACTTAAGTACAAGAAGACTGACTCCTCTTACTGTCTATGCTTTAAACCACTCCATTGACTCTAGTTATAGATTCCGGTGCTTCACTCCAGGTTTACTGTATCCCTTGGACCTTCTTGTTGACGATGAAACACAAAAATTGCATCGGAATTAAATACAAGAGCACAATGCCAACTTAAGGACAACAAGACTGACGCTTCTTACTGACAATGCTTTGAACCATTCCTGTGACACTAGTTACAGATCCCGATGCTTCACTCCAGGTTTACTGTTTCCCTTGGACCTTCTTATTGACGATGAAACACAGAAATTGCATCGGAATTAAATACAATGGCACAATGCCAACTTAAAAACAAGAAGACCGACTCTTCCTAATGACTATGTTTGAACCGTTCCTGTGATACTAGTTTTAGATTCCGATGCTTCACTTCAGGTATCCTGTATCCCCTGGACCTTCTTATTGACGATGAAACACAGAAATTGCATCAGAATTAAATACAAAAAGCACAATGCCGACTTAAGTACACGAAAACTGACTCTTCTTACTGACTATGTTTTGAACCATTCCTGTGACACTAGTTATAGATTCCGTTGCTTCACTCCAGGTTTACTGTATCCCTCGGACCTTCTTATTGACGATGAAACACAGAAATTGTATCGGAAATAAATACAAAGGGCACAATGCCGACTTAAGGACAAGAAGACTGACTCTTCTTACTGACTATGATTTGAACCATTCCAGTGACATTAGTTATAGATTCCGATGCTTCACTTCAAGTTTACTGTATCCCTCTGACCTTTGTATTGACGATGAAACACAGAAATTGCATCGGAATGAAATACAAATGGCACAATGCCGACTTAAGTACAAGAAGACTGTATCTTCCTACTGTCTATGTTTTGAATCATTCCTGTGACACTAGTTATAGATTCCGATGCTTCACTTCAGGTTTACTGTATCCTTTGGACCCTCTTATTGACGATGAAACACAGATATTGCATCGGAATTAAATACAAAAGCACAATGCCGACTTAAGGACAAGAAGACTGACTCTTCTTACTGACTATGTTTTGAACCATTCCTGTGACAATAGTTATAGATTCCGACGTTTCACTTCAGGTTTACTGTATCCCTCTGACCTTCTTATTGACGATGAAACACAGAAATTGCACCGGAATTAAATTCAAAAGGCACAATGCCGACTTAAGTACACGAAGACTGACTCTTCTTACTGTCTATGTTTGAACCATTCCATTGACACTAGTTATAGATTCCGATGCTTCACTCCAGGTTTACTGTATCCCTTGGGCCTACTTATTGACGATGAAACACTGAAATTGCATCGGAATTAAATACAAAAGGCAAAATGCCGACTTAAGTACAAGAAGACCGACTCTTCCCACTGTCTATGTTTTTACCCATTCCTGTGACACTAGTTAAAGATTCCGATGCTTCACTTCAGGTTTACTGTATCCCTCTGACCATATTGACGATGAAACACAGAAATTGCATCTGAATTAAACACAAAAGGCACAATACCGACTTAAGTACAAGAGGACTGACTCTTCTTACTGTCTATGTTTTGAACCATTCCTGTGACACTAGTTAGCGTTTCCGATGCTTCACTTCAGGTTTACTGTATCATTTGGAACTTCGTATTGACGATGAAACACAGAAATTACATCGGAATTAAATACAAAAGGCACAATGCCGACTTAATTACAAAAAGACTGACTCTTCTTACTGACTATGTTTTGAACCATTCCTGTGACACTAGTTCTCCATTCCGATGCTTCACTTCAGGTTTACTGTATCCCTCTGACCTTCTCATTGACGATGGAACACAGAAATTGCACCGGAATTAAATAGAAAACGCACAATGCCGACTTAAGTACAAGAAAACTGACCCTTCTTACTGTCTATGTTTTGAACCATTCCTGTGACACTAGTTATAGATTCCGATGCTTCACTTCAGGTTTCCTGTATCCCTTGGACCTTCTTATTGACGATGAAACACAGAAATTGCATCGGAATTAAATACAAAAGGCACAATGCCGACATTAGTACTGTCTATGTTTTGAACCATTCCTGTGACACTAGTTATAGATTCCGATGGTTCATTCCAGGTTTACTGTATACCTTGGACCTTCTTATTGACGATGAAACACAGATATTGCATCGGAATTAAATAGAAAAGGCACAAGGCTGACTTAAGGGCAAGAAGACTGACTCTTCTTGCTGACTATGTTTTGAACCATTCCAGTGACACTAGTTATAGAATCCGTTGCTTCACTCCAGGTTTACTGTATCCCTCGGACCTTCTTATTGACGATGAAACACAGAAATTGCATCGGAAATAAATACAAAGGTGACAATGCCGACTTAAGGACAAGCAGACTGACTCTTCTTTCTGACTATGTTTTGAACCATTCCAGTGACACTAGTTATAGATTCCGATGCTACACTTCAGGTTTACTGTATCCCTCTGACCTTTGTATTGACGATGAAACACAGAAATTGCATCCGAATGAAATACAAATGGCACAATGCCGACTTAAGTACAAGAAGACTGTATCTTCCTACTGTCTATGTTTTGAATCATTCCTGTGACACTAGTTATAGATTCCGATGCTTCACTTCAGGTTTACTGTATCCCTTGGACCCTCTTATTGACGATGAAACACAGATATTGCATCGGAATTAAATACAAAAGGCACAATGCCGACTTAAGGACAAGAAGACTGACTCTTCTTACTGACTATGTTTTGAACCATTCCTGTGACAATAGTTATAGATTCCGATGCTTCACTTCAGGTTTACTGTATCCCTCTGACTTTCTTATTGACGATGAAACACAGAAATTGCACCGGAATTAAATACAAAAGGCACAATGCCGACTTAAGTACAAGAAGACTGACTCTTCTTAGTGTCTATGTTTTGAACCATTCCATTGACACTAGTTATAGATTCCGATGCTTCACTCCAGGTTTACTGTATCCCTTGGACCTACTTATTGACGATGAAACACCGAAATTGCATCTGAATTAAATACAAAAGGCACAATACCGACTTAAGTACAAGAGGACTGACTCTTCTTACTGTCTATGTTTTGAACCATTCCTGTGACACTAGTTAGCGTTTCCGATGCTTCACTTCAGGTTTACTGTATCATTTGGAACTTCGTATTGACGATGAAACACAGAAATTACATCGGAATTAAATACAAAAGGCACATGCCGACTTAATTACAAAAAGACTGACTCTTCTTACTGACTATGTTTTGAACCATTCCTGTGACACTAGTTCTACATTCCGATGCTTCACTTCAGGTTTACTGTATCCCTCTGACCTTCTCATTGACGATGAGACACAGAAATAGCTTCGGAATTAAATACAAAAGGCACAATGCTGACTTAAGGACAAGAAGACTGCCTCTTCTTACCGAATATGTTTTGAATCATTCCTGTGAAACTAGTTATAGATTCCGATGCTTCACTTCAGGTTTACTGTATCCCTCTGACCTTCTTATTGACGATGAAACACAGAAATTGCACCGGAATTAAATACCAAAGGCACAATGCCGACTTAAGTACAAGAAGACCGACTCTTCTTACTGTCTATGTTTTGAACCATTCCTGTGACACTAGTTATAGATTCCGATGCTTCACTTCAGGTTTACTGTATCCCTTAGACCTTCTTATTGGCGATGAATCACAGAAATTGCATCGGAATTAAATACAACAGGCACAATGCCGACTTAAGTACAAGAAGACTGACTCTTCTTACTGTCTATGTTTTGAACCATTCCTGTAACACTAGTTATAGATTCCGATGCTTCACTTCAGGTTTACTGTATCCCTTAGACCTTCTTATTGGCGATGAATCACAGAAATTGCATCGGAATTAAATACAAAAGGCACAATGCCGACATTAGTACTGTCTATGTTTTGAACCATTCCTGTGACACTAGTCATAGATTCCGATGGTTCATTCCAGGTTTACTGTATACCTTGGACCTTCTTATTGACGATGAAACACAGATATTGCATCGGAATTAAATAGAAAAGGCACAAGGCTGACTTAAGGGCAAGAAGACTGACTCTTCTTACTGACTATGTTTTGAACCATTCCAGTGACACTAGTCATAGATTCCGATGCTTCACTTCAGGTTTTCTGTATCCCTCTGACCTTCCTATTGACTATGAAACACAGAAATTGCACCGGAATTAAATACAAAAGACACAATGCCGACTTAAGTACAAGAAGACTGACTCTTCTTACTGTCTATGTTTTGAACCATTCCATTGACACTAGTTATAGATTCCGATGCTTCACTCCAGGTCTACTGTATCCCTTGGACCTTCTTATTGGCGATGAAACACAGAAATTGCATCGGAATTAAATACAAAAGGCACAATGCCGACTTAAGGACAAGAAGACTGACTCTTCTTACTGACTATGTTTTGAACCATTCCAGTGACACTAGTTGTAGATTCCGATGCATCACTTCAGGTTTCCTGTATCCCTTGGACCTTCTTATTGACGATAAAACACAGAAATTGCATCGGAATTAAATACAAATGGCACAATGCCGACATAAGTACTGTCTATGTTTTGAACCATTCCTGTGACACTAGTTATAGATTACGATGCTTCATTCCAGGTTTACTGTATACCTTGGACCTTCTTATTGACGATGAAACACAGATATTGCATCGGAATTTAGTAGAAAAGGCACAAAGCTGATTTAAGGGTAAGAAGACTGACTCTTCTTACTGGCTATGTTTTGATCCATTCCAGTGGCACTAGTTATAGATTTAGATGCTTCACTTCAGGTTTACTGTATCCCTCTGACCTTCCTATTGACGATGAAACACAGAAATTGCACCGGAAATAAATACAAAAGGCACAATGCCGACTTAAGTACAAGAGGACTGACTCTTCTTACTGTCTATGCTTTAAACCACTCCATTGACTCTAGTTATAGATTCCGATGCTTCACTCCAGGTTTACTGTATCCCTTGGACCTTCTTATTGACGATGAAACACAAAAATTGCATCGGAATTAAATACACGAGCACAATGCCAACTTAAGGACAAGAAGACTGACGCTTCTTACCGACAATGCTTTGAACCATTCCTGTGACACTAGTTATAGATTCCGATGCATCACTCCAGGTTTACTGTTTCCCTTGGACCTTCGTATTGACGATGAAACACAGAAATTGCATCGGAATTAAATACAATGGCGCAATGCCAACTTAAGGGCAAGAAGACCGACACTTCCTACTGACTATGTTTTGAACCATTCCTGTGACACTAGTTTTAGATTCCGATGCTTCACTTCAGGTATCCTGTATCTCCTGGACCTTCTTATTGACGATGAAACACAGAAATTGCATCGGAATTAAATACAAAAGGCACAATGCCGTCTTAAGTACAAGACAACTGACTCTTCTTACTGACTATGCTTTGAACCATTCCTGTGACACTATTATAGATTCCGTTGCTTCACTCCAGGTTTACTGTATCCCTCGGACCTTCTTATTGACGATGAAACACAGAAATTGCATCGGAAATAAATACAAAGGGCACAATGCCGACTTAAGGACACGAAGACTGATTCTTCTTACTGACTATGATTTGAACCATTCCAGTGACACTAGTTATAGATTCCGATGCTTCACTTCAGGTTTACTGTATCCCTCTGACCTTTGTATTGACGATGAAACACAAATTGCATCGGAATGAAATACAAATGGCACAATGCCGACTTAAGTACAAGAAGACTGTATCTTCCTACTGTCTATGTTTTGAATCATTCCTGTGACACTAGTTATAGATTCCGATGCTTCACTTCAGGTTTACTGTATCCCTTGGACCCTCTTATTGACGATGAAACACAGATATTACATCGGAATTAAATACAAAAGGCACAATGCCGACTTAAGGACAAGAAGACTGACTCTTCTTACTGTCTATGTTTTGAACCATTCCATTGACACTAGTTATAGATTCCGATGCTTCACTCCAGGTTTACTGTATCCCTTGGACCTACTTATTGACGATGAAACACTGAAATTGCATCGGAATTAAATACAAAAGGCAAAATGCCGACTTAAGTACAAGAAGACTGACTCTTCCCACTGTCTATGTTTTTACCCATTCCTGTGACACTAGTTAAAGATTCCGATGCTTCACTTCAGGTTTACTGTATCCCTCTGACCATATTGACGATGAAACACAGAAATTGCATCTGAATTAAATACAAAAGGCACAATACCGACTTAAGTACAAGAGGACTGACTCTTCTTACTGTCTATGTTTTGAACCATTCCTGTGACACTAGTAAGCGTTTCCGATGCTTCACTTCAGGTTTACTGTATCATTTGGAACTTCGTATTGACGATGAAACACAGAAATTACATCGGAATTAAATACAAAAGGCACAATGCCGACTTAATTACAAAAAGACTCACTCTTCTTACTGACTATGTTTTGAACCATTCCTGTGACACTAGTTCTACATTCCGATGCTTCACTTCAGGTTTACTGTATCCCTCTGACCTTCTCATTGACGATGGAACACAGAAATTGCACCGGAATTAAATAGAAAAGGCACAATGCCGACTTAAGTACAAGAAGACTGACCCTTCTTACTGTCTATGTTTTGAACCATTCCTGTGACACTAGTTATAGATTCCGATGCTTCACTTCAGGTTTCCTGTATCCCTTGGACCTTCTTATTGACGATGAAACACAGAAATTGCACCGGAATTAAATACAAAAGACACAATGCCGACTTAAGTACAAGAAGACTGACTCTTCTTACTGTCTATGTTTTGAACCATTCCATTGACACTAGTTATAGATTCCGATGCTTCACTCCAGGTCTACTGTATCCCTTGGACCTTCTTATTGGCGATGAAACACAGAAATTGCATCGGAATTAAATACAAAAGGCACAATGCCGACTTAAGGACAAGAAGACTGACTCTTCTAACTGACTATGATTTGAACCATTCCAGTGACACTAGTTATAGATTCCGACGCTTCACTTCAGGTTTACTGTATCCCTCTGACCTTCTTATTGACGATGAAACACAGAAATTGCACCGGAATTAAATACAAAAGGCACAATGCCGACTTAAGTACAAGAAGACTGACTCTTCTTACTGTCTATGCTTTGAACCATTCCATTGACACTAGTTATAGATTCCGATGCTTCACTCCAGGTTTACTGTATCCCTTATACCTACTTATTGACGATGAAACACTGAAATTGCATCGGAATTAAATACAAAAGGCAAAATGCCGACTTAAGTACAAGAAGACTGACTCTTCCCACTGTCTATGTTTTCACCCATTCCTGTGACACTAGTTAAAGATTCCGATGCTTCACTTCAGGTTTACTGTATCCCTCTGACCATATTGACGATGAAACACAGAAATTGCATCGGAATTAAATACAAAAGGCACAATACCGACTTAAGTACAAGAGGACTGACTCTTCTTACTGTCTATGATTTGAACCATTCCTGTGACACTAGTTAGCGTTTCCGATGCTTCACTTCAGGTTTACTGTATCATTTCGAACTTCGTATTGACGATGAAACACAGAAATTACATCGGAATTAAATACAAAAGGCACAATGCCGACTTAATTACAAAAAGACTGACTCTTCTTACTGACTATGTTTTGAACCATTCGTGTGACACTAGTTCTACATTCCGATGCTTCACTTCAGGTTTACTGTATCCCTCTGACCTTCTCATTGACGATGGAACACAGAAATTGCACCGGAATTAAATAGAAAAGGCACAATGCCGACTTAAGTACAAGAAGACCGACCCTTCTTACTGTCTATGTTTTGAACCATTCCTGTGACACTAGTTATAGATTCCGATGCTTCACTCCAGGTCTACTGTATCCCTTGGACCTTCTTATTGGCGATGAAACACAGAAATTGCATCGGAATTAAATACAAAAGGCACAATGCCGACTTAAGGACAAGAAGACTGACTCTTCTAACTGACTATGATTTGAACCATTCCAGTGACACTAGTTATAGATTCCGACGCTTCACTTCAGGTTTACTGTATCCCTCTGACCTTCTTATTGACGATGAAACACAGAAATTGCACCGGAATTAAATACAAAAGGCACAATGCTGACTTAAGTACAAGAAGACTGACTCTTCTTACTGTCTATGTTTTGAACCATTCCATTGACACTAGTTATAGATTCCGATGCTTCACTCCAGGTTTACTGTATCCCTCTGACCTTCTCATTGACGATGGAACACAGAAATTGCACCGGAATTAAATAGAAAAGGCACAATGCCGACTTAAGTACAAGAAGACTGACCCTTCTTACTGTCTATGTTTTGAACCATTCCTGTGACACTAGTTATAGATTCCGATGCTTCACTTCAGGTTTCCTGTATCCCTTGGACCTTCTTATTGACGATGAAACACAGAAATTGCACCGGAATTAAATACAAAAGACACAATGCCGACGTAAGTACAAGAAGACTGACTCTTCTTACTGTCTATGTTTTGAACCATTCCATTGACACTAGTTATAGATTCCGATGCTTCACTTCAGGTTTACTGTATCCCTCTGACCTTCTTATTGACGATGAATCACAGAAATTGCATCGGAATTAAATACAAAAGACACAATGCCGACTTAAGTACAAGAAGACTGTATCTTCCTACTGTCTATGTTTTGAACCATTCCTGTGACACTAGTTATAGATTCCGATGCTTCACTCCAGGTTTACTGTATCCCTTGGACCTTCTCATTGACGATGAAACACAGAAATTGCATCGGAATTAAATACAAAAGGCACAATGCCAACATAAGGACAAGAAGACTGACTCTTCTTACTGACTATGTTTTGAACCAATCCTGTGACACTAGTTATAGATTCCGATGCATCAGTTCAGGTTTACTGTATCCATCTGACCTTCTTATTTATGATCAAACACAGAAATTGCACCGGAATTAAATAAAAAAGCACTATGCTGACTTAATACATGAAGACCGACTCTTCTTACTGACTATGTTTTGAACCATTCCATTGACACTAGTTATAGATTCCGATGCTTCACTCCAGGTTTATTGAATCCCTTGGACCTTCTTATTGACGATGAAACACAGAAATTGCATCGGAATTAAATACAAAAGGCACAATGCCGACTTAAGTACATGAAGACCGACGCTTCTTACTGACTATGTTTTGAACCATTCCTGTGACACTAGTTATAGATTCCGATGCTTCACTTCAGACTTCCTGTATCCCTTGGACCTTCTTATTGACGATGAACCACAGAAATTGCATCGGAATTAAATTCAAAAGGCACAATGCCGACATAAGTACTGTCTATGTTTCGAACCATTCCTGTGACACTAGTTAAAGATTCCGATGGTTCATTCCAGATTTACTGTATACCTTGGACCTTCTTATTGACGATGAAACACAGATATTGCATCGGAATTAAATACAAAAGGCACAATGCCGACTTAAGTACAAGAAGACTGACTCTTCTTACTGTCAATGCTTTAAACCATTCCATTGACACTAGTTATAGATTCCGATGCTTCACTCCAGGTTTACTGTATCACTTGAACCTTCTTATTGACGATGAAACACAAAATTTGCATCGGAATTAAATACAAAAGCACAATGCCAACTTAAGGACAAGAAGACTGACTCTTCTTACTGACAATGCTTTGAACCATTCCTGTGACACTAGTTATAGATTCCGATGCTTCACTCCAGGTTTACTCTATCCCTTGGACCTTCTTATTGACGATGAAACACAGAAATTGCATCGGAATTAAATACAATGGCACAATGCCAACTTCAGGGCAAGAAGACCGACACTTCCTACTGACTATGTTTTGAACCATTCCTGTGACACTAGTTTTAGATTCCGATGCTTCACTTCAGGTATCCTGTATCCCCTGAACCTTCTTATTGACGATGAAACACAGATATTGCATCGGAATTAAATTCAAAATTCACAATGCCGACTTAAGTACAAGAAAACTGACTCTTCTTACTGACTATGTTTTGAACCGTTCCTGCGACACTAGTTATAGATTCCCTTGCTTCACTCCAGGTTTACTGTATCCCTCGGACCTTCTTATTGACGATGAAAAACAGAAATTGCACCGGAATTAAATACAAATGGCACAATGCCGACTTAAGTACAAGAAGACTGTATCTTTCTACTGTCTATGTTTTGAACCATTCCTGTGACACTAGTTATAGATTCCTATGCTTAACTTCAGGTTTACTGTATCCCTTGGACCCTCTTATAGACGATGAAACACAGATATTGCATCGGAATTAAATACAAAAGGCACAATGCCGACTTAAGGACAAGAAGACTGACTCTTCTTACTGACTATGTTTTGAACCATTCCCGTGACAATAGTTATAGATTCCGACGCTTCACTTCAGGTTTACTGTATCCCTCTGACCTTCTTATTGACGATGAAAAACAGAAATTGCACCGGAATTAAATACAAAAGGCACAATGCCGACTTAAGTACAAGAAGACTGACTCTTCTTACTGTCTATGATTTGAACCATTCCATTGACACTAGTTATAGATTCCGATGCTTCACTCCAGGTTTACTGTATCCCTTGGACCTTCTTATTGACGATGAAACACTGAAATTGCATCGGAATTAGATACAAAAGGCAAAATGCCGACTTAAGTACAAGAAGACTGACTCTTATCACTGTCTATGTTTTTACCCATTCCTGTGACACTAGTTAAAGATTCCGATGCTTAACTTCAGGTTTACTGTATCCCACTGACCATATTGACGATGAAACACAGAAATTGCATCGGAATTAAATACAAAAGGCACAATACCGACTTAAGTGCAAGAGGACTGACTCTTCTTACTGTCTATGATTTGAACCACTCCTGTGACACTAGTTAGCGTTTCCGATGCTTCACTTCAGGTTTACTGTATCATTTGGAACTTCTTATTGACGATCAAACACAGAAATTACATCGGAATTAAATACAAAAGGTACAATGCCGACATAAGTACAAAAAGACTGACTCTTCTTACTGACTATGTTTTGAACCATTCCTGTGACACTAGTTCCTGATTCCGATGCTTCACTTCAGGTTTACTGTGTCCCTCTGACCTTCTCATTGACGATGAAACACAGAAATTGCAAAGGAATTAAATAGAAAAGGCACAATGCCGACTTAAGTACAAGAAGACTGACTCTTCTTACTGTCTATGTTTGAACCAATCCTGTGACACTAGTTATAGATTCCGATGCTTCACTTCAGGTTTACTGTATCCCTTGGACCTTCTTATTGACGATGAAACACAGAAATTGCATCGTAATTTAATACAAAAGGCGCAATGCTGACTCAAGTACAAGAAGACTGACTCCTCTTACTGACAATGTTTTGAACCATTTCTGTGACACTAGTTATAGAATCCGATGCTTCACTTCAGGGTTACTGAATCGCTCTGAGCTTCTTATTTTCGTTGAAACACAGAAATTGCATCGGAATCAAATACAAAAGGCACAATGCCGACATAAGGACAAGAAGACAGACTCTTCTTACTGACCATGTTTTGAACCATTCCTGTGACACAAGTATAGATTCCGATGCCTCAGTTCAGGTTTACTGTATCCATCTGACCTTCTTATTGATGATGAAACACAGATATAGCATCGGAATTAAATAGAAAAGGCACAAGGCTGACTTAAGGGCAAGAAGACTGACTCTTCTTACTGACTATGTTTTGAACCATTCCAGTGACACTAGTTATAGTTTCCGAAGCTTCACTTCAGGTTTTCTGTATCCCTCTGACCTTCCTATTGACGATGAAACACTGAAATTGCACACGAATTAAATATAAAAGACACAATGCCAATTGAAGTACAAGAAGACTGACTCTTCTTAATGTCTATGTTTTGAACCATTACATTGACACTAGTTATAGATTCCGATACTTCACTCTAGGTTTACTGTATCCCTTGGACCTTCTTATTGACGATGAAACACAGAAATTGCATCGGAATTAAATACAAAAGGCACAATGCCGACTTAAGGACAAGAAGACTGACTCTTCTTACTGACTATGTTTTGAACCAGTCCTGTGACACTAGTTGTAGAATTAGATGCTTCACTTCAGGTTTCCTGTATCCCTTGGACATTCTTATTGACGATAAAACACAGAAATTGTATCGGAATTAAATACAAAAGGCACAAAGCCGACATAAGTACTGTCTATGTTTTGAACCATTCCTGTGACACTAGTTATAGATTCCGATGCTTCATTCCGGGTTTACTGTATACTTTGGACCTTCTTATTGACGATGAAACACAGATATTGCATCGGAATTAAATAGAAAAGGCACAAGGCTGACTTAAGGACAAGATGACTGACTCTTCTTACTGACTATGTTATGAAACATTCCAGTGACACTAGATATAGATTTAGATGCTTCACTTCAGATTTACTGTATCCCTCTGACCTTCCTATTGACGATGAAACACAGATATTGCACCGGAATTAAATACAAAAGGCACAATGCCGACTTAAGTACAAGAAGACTGACTCTTCTTACTGTCTATGTTTTGAACCATTCCATTGGCACTACTTATAGATTCCGATGCTTCACTCCAGGCTTACTGTATCCCTTGGACCTTCGTATTGACGATGAAACACAAAAATTGCTTCGGAAATAAATACAAAAGCACAAGGCCGACGTAAGGACAAGAAGACTGATTCTTCTTACTGACTATGTTTTCAACCATTCCTGTGACACTAGTTATAGATTCCGATGCTTCACTCCAGGTTTACTGTATCCCTTGGACCTTCTTATTGACGTTGAAACACAGAAATTGCATCCGAATTAAATACAAAGGCACAATGCCGACTGAAGGGCAAGAAGACTGACTCTTCTTACTGACTATGTTTTGAACCATTCCAGTGACACTAGTTATTGATTCCGATGCTTCACTTCAGGTTTACTGTATCCCTCTGACCTTGCTATTGACGATGAAACACAGAAATTGCACCGGAATTAAATACAAAAGACACAATGCCGACTTAAGTACAAGATGACTGACTCTTCCTACTGTCTATGTTTTGAACATTCCATTGACACATAGATTCCGATGCTTCACTCCAGGTTTACCGTATCCCTTGGACCTTCTTATTGACGATGAAACACTGAAAATGCATCGGAATTAAATGGAAAAGACACAATGCCGATTTAAGGGCAAGAAGACTGACTCTTTCTACAGACTATGTTTTGAACCATTCCTGTGACACTAGCTATAGATTCCGATGCTTCACTTCAGGATTCCTGTATCGCTTGGACCTTCTAATTGACGATGAAACACAGAAATTGCATCGGAATTAAATACAAAAGGCACAATGCCGACTTAAGTACTGTCTATGTTTTGAACCATTCCTGTGACACTAGTTATAGATTCCGATGCTTCACTCCAGGTTTACTGTATCCCTCGGACCCTCTTATTGACGATGAAACACAGAAATTGCATCGCAATTAAATAGAAAAGGCACAAGGCCGACTTAAGGACAAGAAGACTGACTCTTGTTACTGACTATGTTTTGAACCATTCCAGTGACACTAGTTATAGATTCCGATGCTTCACTTCAGGTTTTCTGTATCCCTCTGACCTTCCTATTGACGATGAAACACAGAAATTGCACCGGAATTAAATACAAAAGACACAATGCCGATTTAAGTACAAGAAGACTGACTCTTCTTACTGTCTATTTTTTGAACCATTCCATTGACACTAGTTATAGATTCCGATGCTTCACTCCAGGTTTACTGTATCCCTTGGACTTTCTTATTGACGATGAAACACAGAAATTGCATCGGAATTAAACACAAAAGGCACAATGCCAACCTAAGGACAAGGAGACTGACTCTTCTTACTGACTATGTTTTGAACCATTCCTGTGACACTAGTTGTAGATTTCGATGCTTCACTTCAGGCTTTCTGTATCCCTTGGACCTTCTTATTGACGATAAAACACAGAAATTGCATCGGAATTAAATACAAAAGGCACAATGCCGACATAAGTACTGTCTATGTTTTGAACCATTCCTGTGACACTAGTTATAGATTCCGATGCTTCATTCCAGGTTTACTGTATACCTTGGACCTTCTTATTGACGATGAAACGCAGATAGTGCATCGGAATTAAATAGAAAAGGCACAAGGCTGACTTAAGGACAAGATGACTTACTCTTCTTACTGACTATGTTTTGAAACATTCCAGTGACACTAGATATAGATTTAGATGCTTCACTTCAGGTTTACTGTATCCCTCCGACCTTCCTATTGACGATGAAACACAGAAATTGCTCCGGAATTAAATACAAAAGGCACAAAGCCGACTTAAGTACAAGGAGACTGACTCTTCTTACTGTCTATGTTTTGAACCATTCCATTGACACTAGTTATAGATTCCGATGCTTCACTCCAGGTTTACTGCATCCCTTGGACCTTCTTATTGACGATGAAACACAAAAATTGCTTCGGAAATAAATACAAAAGCACAAGGCCGACTTAAGGAAAGAAGACTGACTCTTCTTACTGACTATGCTTTGAACCATTCCTGTGACACTAGTTATAGATTCCGATGCTTCACTCCAGGTTTACTATATCCCTTGGACCTTCTTATTGACGATGAAACACAGAAATTGCATCGGAATTAAATACAAAGGCACAATGCCGACTTAAGGGGAAGAAGACTGACCCTTCCTACTGACTATGTTTTGAACCATTCCTGTGACACTAGTTATAGATTCCAATGCTTCACTTCAGGTTTCCTGTATCGCTTGGACCTTCTAATTGACGATGAAACACAGAAATTGCATCGGAATTAAATACAAAAGGCACAATGCCGACTTAAGTACTGTCTATGTTTTGAACCATTCCTGTGACACTAGTTATAGATTCCGATGCTTCACTCCAGGTTTACTGTATCCCTCGGACCTTCTTATTGACGATGAAACACAGAAATTGCATCGGAATTAAATAGAAAAGGCACAAGGCCGACTTAAGAACAAGAAGACTGAATCTCCTTACTTACTATGTTTTGAACCATTCCTGTGACACTAGTTATAGATTCCGATGCTTCACTTCAGGCTTTCTGTATCCCTCTGATCTTCCTATTGACGATGAAACACAGAAATTACACCGGAATTAAATACAAAAGACACAATGCCGATTTAAGTACAAGAAGACTGACTCTTCTTACTGTCTATATTTTGAACCATTCCATTGACACTAGTTATAGATTCCGATGCATCACTCCAGGATTACTGTATCCCTTGGACCTTCTTATTGACGTTAAAACACAGAAATTGCATCGGAATTAAATACAAAAGCACAATGCCGACTTAAGGACAAGAAGACTGACTCTTCTTACTGACTATGTTTTTAACCATTCCTGTGACACTAGTTGTAGATTTCGATGATTCACTTCAGGTTTCCTGTATCCCTTGGACCTTCTTACTGACGATAAAACACAGATATTGCATCGGAATTAAATACAAAAGGCACAATGCCGACATAAGTACTGTCTATGTTTTGAACCATTCCTGTGACACTAGTTATAGATTCCGATGCTTCATTCCAGGTTTACTGTATACCTTGGACCTTCTCATTGACGATGGAACACAGATATTGCATCGGAATTAAATACAAAAGGCACAAGGCTGATTTAAGGACAAGATGACTGACTCTTCTTACTGACTATGTTTTGAAACATTCCAGTGACACTAGATATTGATTTAGATGCTTCACTTCAGGTTTACTCTATCCCTCTGACCTTCCTATTGACGATGAAACACAGAAATTGCACCGGAATTAAATACAAAAGGCACAATGCCGACTTAAGTACAAGAAGACTGACTCGTGTTACTGTCTATGTTTTGAACCATTCCATTGACACTAGTTATAGAATCCGATGCTCCACTCCAGGTTTACTGTAACCCTTGGACCTTCTTATTGACGATGAAACACAAAAATTGCTTCGGAAATAAATACAAAAGCACAAGGCCGACTTAAGGGCAAGAAGACTGACTCTTCTTACTGACTATGTTTTGAACCATTCCTGTGACACTAGTTATAGATTCCGATGCTTCACTCCAGGTTTACTGTATCCCTTGGACCTTCTTATTGACGATGAAACACAGAAATTCCACCGGAATTAAATACAAAATACACAATGCCGACTTAAGTACAAGAACACTGACTCTTCCTACTGTCTATGTTTTGAACATTCCATTGACACTAGTTATAGATACCGATGCTTCACTCCAGGTTTACTGTATCCCTTGGACCTTCTTATTGACGATGAAACACTGAAATTGCATCGGAATTAAATAGAAGAGACACAATGCCGTTTTAAGTACAAGAAGAGTGATTCTTCTTACTGACTATGATTTGAACCATTCCTGTGACACTAGTTATAGATTGCGATGCTTCACTTCAGGTTTACTGTATCCCTTGGACCTTCGTATTAACGATGAAACACAGAAATTGCATCGGAATTAAATACAAAAGGCACAATGCCGACTTAAGTACATGAAAACTGACTCTTCTTACTGACTATGTTTTGAACTATTCCTGTGACACTAGTTATAGATTCCGATGCTTCACTTCAGGTTTACTGTATCCCTTGAACCCTCGTATTAACGATGAAACACATAAATTGCATAGGAAATAAATTTAAAAAGCACAATGTTAACTTAAGGACAAGAAGACTGACTCTTCCTTCCGATTATGGCTCTAATGGCTCTGAGCACTACGGGACTCAACTGCTGAGGTCATTAGTCCCCTAGAACTTAGAACTAGTTAAACCTAACTAACCTAAGGACATCACAAACATCCATGCCCGAGGCAGGATTCGAACCTGCGACCGTAGCGGTCTTGCGGTTCCAGACTGCAGCGCCTTTAACCGCACGGCCACTTCGGCCGGCCCTTCCGATTATGTTTTGAACCATTAATGTGACACTAGTTATAGATTCCGAAGTTTCACTTCAGGTTTACTGTATCCCTCTGACATTCTTATTGACGATGAAACACAGAAATTTCATCGGAATTAAATAGAAAGTGCACAATGCCGACATAAGTACAAGAAGAATGACTCTTCGTACTGACTATGTTTTGAACCATTTCTGTGACGCTAGTTATCGATTCCGGTGCTTCACTTCAGGGTTACTGTATCCGTCTGACCTTCTTATTGACGATGAAATACAGAAATTGCATCGGAATTAAGTACAAGCGGCACAATGTCGACTTAGGTACAAGAAGATTGACTCTTCTTACTGTCTATGTTTTGAACCATTCCTGTGACCCTAGTTATAGATTCCGATTCTTCACTCCAGGTTTACTGTATCCCTTGGACCTTCTTATTGACGATGAAACACACAAATTGCATAGAGATTAAATAGAAAAGGCACAATGCCATCTTAAGGACAAGAAGACTGACTCTTCTTACTGACTGTGCTTTTGAACCATTCCTGTGACACTAGTTTTAGATTCCGATGCTTCACCTCAGGTTTACTGTATCCATCTGACCTTCTTATTGACGATGAAACACAGACATTGCACCGGAATTAAATGCAAAAGGCACAATGCCGACTTAAGTACATGAAGACCGACTCTTTTTACTGAATATGTTTTGAACCATTCCTGTGACACTAGTTATAGATTCCGATGCTTCACTTCAGGTTTACTGAATCCCTCTGACCCTCATATTGACGATGAAACACAGAAATTGCATCGGAATTAAATACAAAATGCAAAATGCCGACTTAAGTACAAGAAGTCTGACACTTCTTACTGTCTATGTTTTGAACCATTCCTGTGACACTAGTTATCGATTCCGATGCTTCACTCCAGGTTTACTGTATCCCATGGACCTTCTTATTGACGATGAAACGCAGAAATTGCATAGGAATTAAATAGAAAAGGCACAATGCCAACTTAAGTACAAGGAGACTGACTCTTCTTACTGTCTATGTTTTGAACCATTCCACTGACACTAGTTATAGATTCCGATGCTTCACTCCAGGTTTACTGTATCCCTTGGACCTTCATATTGACGATGAAACACTGAAGTTGCATCGGAATTAAATAGAAAAGGCACAATGCTACTTAAGTACAAGAAGACTGACTCTTCTTACTGACTATGTTTTCAACCATTCCTGTGACACTAGTTATAGATTCCGATGCTTCACTTCATGTTTACTGTATCCCTTGGACCTTCTTATTGTCGATGAAACACTGAAATTGCATCGGTATTAAATAGATTCGGCAAATATGCCGACTTAAGTACAAGAAGACTGACTCTTCTTACTGACTATGTTTTGAACCATTCCTGTGACACTAGTTATAAATTCCGATTCTTCACTTCAGGTTTACTGTATCCCTTGGACCTTCTTATTGACGATGAAACACTGAAATTGCATCGGAATTAAATAGAAAAGGCACAATGCCGACTTAAGAACAAGAAGACTCACTCTTCTCACTGACTATGTTTTGAACCATTCCTGTGACACTAGTTATTGATTCCGATGCTTCACTTCAGGTTTACTGTATCCCTTGGACCTTCTTATTGACGATGAAACACAGAAATAGCATCAGAATGAAATACAAAAGGCACAATGCCGACTTAAGGACATGAAGACTGACTCTTATTACTGACTATGTTTTGAACCATTCCTGTGACACTAGTTATAGATTCCGATGCTTCACTTTAGGTTTACTGTATCCCTCTGACCTTCTTATTGACGATGAAACACTGAAATTGCACCGGAATTAAATACAAAAAGCACAATGCCGACTTAAGTACAAGAGGACTGACTCGTCTTACTGACTATGTTTTGAAAGATTCCTGTGACACAAGTTATAGATTCCGATGCGTCACTTCAGGTTTCCTGTATCCCTCTGACCATCTTATTGACGATGAAACACAGAAATTGCACCGGACTTAAACCCAAAAGGCACAATCCCGACTTAAGTACAAGAAGACTGATTCTTTTTACTGTCTTTGCTTTGAGCAATTCCATTGACACTAGTTATTGATTCCGTGCTTCACTCCAGGTTTACTGTATCCCTTGGACCTTCTTATTGTCGATGAAACACTGAAATTGCATCGGTATTAAATTGATTAGGCAAATACGCCGACTGAAGTACAAGAAGACTGACTCTTCTTACTGACTATGTTTTGAACCATTCCTGTGACGCTAGTTTTAGATTCCGATGCTTCACCTCAGGTTTACTGTATCCATCTGAGCTTCTTATTGACGATGAAACACAGACATTGCACCGGAATTAAATGCAAAAGGCACAATGCCGACTTAAGTACATGAAGACCGACTCTTTTTACTGACTATGATTTGAACCATTCCTGTGACACTAGTTATAGATTCCGATGCTTCACTTCAGGTTTACTGAATCCCTCTGACCCTCATATTGACGATGAAACTCAGAAATTGCATCGGAATTAAATACAAAATGCAAAATGCCGACTAAAGTACAAGAAGTCTGACACTTCTGACTGTCTATGTTTTGAACCATTCCTGTGACACTAGTTATAGATTCCGATGCTTCACTCCAGGTTTACTGTATCCCATGGGCCTTCTTATTGACGATGAAACGCAGAAATTGCATAGGAATTAAACAGAAAAGGCACAATGCCAACTTAAGTACAAAGAGACTGACTCTTCTTACTGTCTATGTTTTGAACCATTCTGTGACACTAGTTATAGATTCCGATGCTTCACTTCAGGGTTACTGTACCCCTCAGACCATCTTATTGATGATGAAACACAGAAATTGCATCGGATTTAAATACAAAAGGCACAATGCCGACTTAAGTACAAGATGACTGACTCTTCTTACTGTCTATGATTTGAACCATTCCTGTGACACTAGTTATAGATTTCTATGCTTCACGTCAATTTTACTGTATCACGTGGACCTTCTTATTGACGATGAAACACAGAAGTTGCATCGGAATTAAATCCAAATGCACAATGCCGACTTAAGGACAAGAAGACTGACTCTTCTTACTGACTATGATTTGAACCATTCCTGTGACACTAGTTATAGATTCCGATGCTTCACTTCAGGTTTACAGTATACCTCTGACCTTCTTATTGACGATGAAACACAGAAATTGCACCGGACTTAAACCCAAAAGGCACAATCCCGACTTAAGTACAAGAAGACTGACTCTTCTTACTGTCTATGCTTTGAGCCATTCCATTGACACTAGTTATAGATTGCGATGCTTCACTCCAGGTTTACTGTATCCCTTGGACCTTCTTATTGTGGATGAAACACTGGAATTGCATCGGTATTAAATAGATTAGGCAAATATGCCGACTTAAGTACAAGAAGACTGACTCTTCTTACTGACTATGTTTTGAACCATTCCTGTGACACTAGTTATAGATTCCGATTCTTCACTTCAGGTTTACTGTATCCCTTGGACCTTCTTATTGACGATGAAACACAGAAATTGCATCGGAATTAAAAACAAAAGGCACAATGCCGACTTAAGTACATGAAGACTGACTCTTCTTACTGACTATGTTTTGAACCATTCCTGTGACACTAGTTGTAGATCCGATGCTTCACTTCAGGTTTACTGTATCCCTTGGACCTTCTTATTGAAGATTAAACACTGAAATTGCATCGGAATTAAATAGAAAAGGCACAATGCCGACATAAGTACATGAAGACCGACTCTTCTTACTGACTATGCTTTGAACCATTCCTGTGACACTAGTTATTGATTCCGATACTTCACTTCAGGTTAACTGTATCCCTTGGACCTTCTTATTGACGATGAAACACAGAAATAGCATCAGAATTAAATACAAAAGGCACAATGCCGACTTAAGTACATGAAGACTGACTCGTCTTACTGACTATGTTTTGAACCATTCCTGTGACACAAGTTATAGATTCCGATGCGCCACTTCAGGTTTCCTGTATCCCTCTGACCATCTTATTGACGATGAAACACAGAAATTGCACCGGAGTTAAACCCAAAAGGCACAATCCCGACTTAAGTACAAGAAGACTGACTCTTTTTACTGTCTTTGCTTTGAGCAATTCCATTGACACTAGTTATTGATTCCGTGCTTCACTCCAGGTTTACTGTATCCCTTGGACCTTCTTATTGTCGATGAAACACTGATATTGCATCGGTATTAAATAGATTAGGCAAATATGCCGACTGAAGTACAAGAAGACTGACTCTTCTTACTGACTATGTTTTGAACCATTCCTGTGACGCTAGTTTTAGATTCCGATGCTTCACCTCAGGTTTACTGTATCCATCTGAGCTTCTTATTGTCGATGAAACACAGACATTCCACCGGAATAAAATACAAAAGGCACAATGCCGACTTAAGTACATGAAGACCGACTCTTTTTACTGACTGTGTTTTGAACCATTCCTGTGACACTAGTTATAGATTCAGATGCTTCACTTCAGGTTAACTGTATCCCTCTGACCTTCCTATTGACGATGAAACACAGAAATTGCACTGGAATTAAATACAAAAGGCACAATGCCGACTTAAGTACAAGAAGTCTGACAAGTCTTACTGTCTATGTTTTGAACCATTCCACTGACACTAGTTATAGATTCCGATGCTTCACTCCAGGTTTACTGTATCCCTTGGATCTTCATTTTGACGATGAAACACTGAAGTTGCATCGGAATTAAATAGAAAAGGCACAATGCTACTTAAGTACAAGAAGACTGACTCTTCTTACTGACTATGTTTTCAACCATTCCTGTGACACTAGTTATAGATTCCGATGCTTCACTTCAGGTTTACTGTATCCCTTGGACCTTCTTATTGACGATGAAACACAGAAATTGCATCGTAATTAAATACAACAAGCACAATGCCGACTTAAGTACATGAAGCATGACTCTTCTTACTGACTATGTTTTGAACCATTCCTGTGTCACTAGTTATAGTTTCCGATGCTTCAGTTCAGGTTTACTGTATCGCTTGAACCTTCTTATTGACGATGAAACACAGAAATTGCATCGGAATTAAATACAAAAGGCACAATGCCGACTTAAGTACATGAAGACTGACTCTTCTTACTGTCTCTGTTTTGAACCATTCCTGTGACACTAGTTATAGATTCCGATGCTTCACTCCAGGTTTCCTGTATCCCTTGGTCTTTGTTATTGACGATGAAACACAGAAATTGCTTCGGAATTAAATACAAAAGGCACAATGCCGACTTAAGTACAAGAAGACTGACTCTTCTTACTGACTATGTTTTGAACCATTCTGTGACACTAGTTATAGATTCCGATGCTTCACTTCTGGGTTACTGTATCCCTCAGATCATCTTATTGACGATGAAACACAGAAATTTCATCGGAATTAAATACAAAAGGCACAATGCCGACTTAAGTACAAGATGACTGACTCTTCTTACTGTCTATGATTTAAACCATTCCTGTGACACTAGTTATAGATTCCGATGCTTTACTTCAGGTTTACTGTATCCCTTGGACCTTCTTATTGACGATAAAACACAGAAATTGCATTGGAATGAAATATAAAAGGCACAATGCCGATTTAAATACAAGAAGACTGCATCTTCTTGCTGTCTATGTATTGAACCATTCCTGTGACACTAGTTATAGATTCCGATGCTTCACCTCAGGTTTACTGTATACCTCTGACCTTCTTATTGACGATGAAACACAGAAATTGCACCGGACTTAAACCCAAAAGGCACAATCTCGACATAAGTACAAGAAGTCTGACTCTTCTTACAATGCTTTGAGCCATTCCATTGACACTAGTTTTAGATTCCGATGCTTCACTCCAGGTTTACTGTATCCCCTGGACCTTCTTATTGTCGATGAAACACTGAAATTGCATCGGTATTAAATAGATTAGGCAAATATGCCGACTTAAGTACAAGAAGACTGACTCTTCTTACTGACTATGTTTTGAACCATTCCTGTGACACTAGTTATAGATTCCGATTCTTCACTTCAGGTTTACTGTATCCCTTGGACCTTCTTATTGACGATGAAACACAGAAATTGCATCGGAATTAAATACAAAAGGCACAATGAAGACTTAAGTACATGAAGAATGACTCCTCTTACTGACTATGTTTTGAACCATTCCTGTGACACTAGTTGTAGATCCGATGCTTCACTTCAGGTTTACTGTATCCCTTGGACCTTCTTATTGACGATTAAACACTGAAATTGCATCGGAATTAAATAGAAAAGGCACAATGCCGACATAAGTACGTGAAGACCGACTCTTCTTACTGACTATGTTTTGAACCGTTCCTGTGACACTTGTTATAGATTCCGATGCTTCACTTCAGATTTACTGTTTCCCTTGGACCTTCTTATTGACGATGAAACACAGAAATTGCTCCGGAATGAAATACAAAAGGCACAAATCAGACTTAATTACAAGAAGACTGACTCTTCTTACTGTCTATGCTTTGAACCATTCCATTGACACTATTTATAGATTCCCATGCTTCACTCCAGGTTTACTGTATCCCTTGGACATTCTTATTGACGATGAAGCACTGAAATTGCATCGGAATTAAATACAAAAGGCACAATGCCGACTTAAGAACAAGAAGACTCACTCTTCTTACTGACTATGATTTGGACCATTCCTGTGACACTAGTTATAGATTCCGATGCTTCACTTCAGGTTTACTGTATCCCTTGGACCTTCTTATTGACGATGAAACACAGAAATTGCATCGGAATTAAATACAAAAGGCACAATGCCGACTTAAGTACATGAAGACTGACTCTTCTTACTGACTATGTTTTTATCCATTCCTGTGACACTAGTAATAGATTCCGATGCTACACCTCAGGTTTACTGTATCCCATGGACCTTCTTATTGACGATGAAACACAGAAATAGCACCGGAATTAAATACAAAAGGCACAATGCCGACTTAAGGACATGAAGACTGACTCTTCTTACTGACTATGTTTTGAACCATTCCTGTGACACTAGTTTTAGATTCCGATGCTTCACTTTAGGTTTACTGTATCCCTTTGACCTTCTTATTGACGATGAAACACAGAAATTGCACCGGAATTAAATACAAAAAGCACAATGCCGACTTAAGAACAAGAAGACTGACTCGTCTTACTGACTACGTTTTGAACCATTCCTGTGACACAAGTTATAGATTCCGAAGCTTCACTTCAGGTTTTCTGTATCCCTCTGACCATCTTATTGATGATGAAACACAGAAATTGCATCGGAATTAAATACAAAAGGCACAATGCCGACTTAAGTACATGAAGACTGACTCTTCTTACTGACTACGTTTTGAACCATTCCCGTGACACTAGTTATAGATCCGATGCTTCACTTCAGGTTTACTGTATCCCTTGGACGTTCTTATTGACGATTAAACACTGAAATTGCATCGGAATTAAATACAAAAGGCACAAAGCCGACATAAGTACATGAAGACCGACTCTTCATACTGACTATGATTTGAACCATTCCAGTGACACTAGTTATAGATTCCGATGCTTCACTTCAGGTTTACTGTATCCCTCTGACCTTCCTATTTACGATGAAACACAGAAATTGCACCGGAATTAAATACAAAAGACACAATGCCGACTTAAGTACAAGAACACTGACTCTTCCTACTGTCTATGTTTTGAACATTCCATTGACACTAGTTATAGATTCCGATGCTTCACTCCAGGTTTACTGTATC
Source organism: Schistocerca piceifrons (assembly GCF_021461385.2). Classification (NCBI taxonomy): domain Eukaryota; kingdom Metazoa; phylum Arthropoda; class Insecta; order Orthoptera; family Acrididae; genus Schistocerca; species Schistocerca piceifrons. The sequence goes on from NW_025728400.1 coordinate 512,335, forward strand.
CCTTGGACCTTCTTATTGACGATGAAATACTGAAATTGCATCGGAATTAAATAGAAAAGACACAATGCCGACTTAAGTACAAGAAGACTGACTCTTCTTACCGACTATGATTTGAACCATTCCAGTGACACTAGTTATAGATTGCGATGCTTCACTTCAATTTTTCTGTATACCTTGGACCTTCGTATTAACGATAAAACACAGAAATTGCATCGGAATTAAATACAAAAGGCACAATGCCGACTTAAGTACATGAAAACTGACTCTTCTTACTGACTATGTTTTGAACCATTCCTGTGACACTAGTTATAGATTCCGATGCTTCACTTCAGGTTTACTGTATCCCTTGAACCTTCTTATTGACGATGAAACACAGAAATTTCATCGGAATTAAATACAAAAGGCACAATGCCAACTTAGGTACATGAAGACTGAGTCTTCTTACTGTCTATGTTTGAACCGTTCCTGTGACACTAGTTATAGATTCCCATGCTTCACTCCAGGTTTACTGTATCCCTTGGACCTTCTTATTGTCGATGAAACACAGAAATAGCATAGGAAATAAATACAAAAAGCACAATGTTGACTTAAGGACAAGAAGACTGACTCTTCCTTCCGATTATGTTTTGAACCATTAATGTGACACTAGTTATAGATTCCGATGCTTCTGTTCAGGTTTACTGTATCCCTCTGACCTTCGTATTGACGATGAAACACAAAAATTGCATCGGAATTAAATAGAAAGTGCACAATGCCGACATAAGTACAAGAAGACTGACTCTTCTTACTGACTATGTTTTGAACCATTTCTGTGACACTAGTTATCGATTCCGGTGCTTCACTTCAGGGTTACTGTATCCCTCTGACCTTCTTATTGACGATGAAATACAGAAATTGCATCGGAATTAAATAGAAAAGGCACAATGCCGACTTAAGTACAAGAAGACTGGCTCTTCTTACTGACTATGTTTTGAACAAATCCTGTGACACTAGTTATAAATTCCGATGCTACACTCCAGGTTTACTGTATCCCTTGTACCTTCTTATTGACGAGGAAACACAGAAATTGCATCGGAATTAAATACAAAAGGCACAATGCCGACTTATGGTCAAGAAGACTGACCCTTCTCACTGACTATGTTTTGAACCATTCCTGTGACACTATCTATGGAATATGATGTTTCATTTCAAGTTTATTGTATCCCTCTCACGTTCTTATTGACGATGAGACACAGATATTGCATCGGAATTAAATAAAAAAGGCACAATGCCGACTTAAGTACAAGAAGAGTGTATCTTCTTACTGTCTATGTTTTGTACCATTCCTGTGACACTAGTTATAGATTCCGATGCTTCACTTCAGGTATACTGTATCTATTGGACCCTCTTATTGACGATGAAACACAGAAATTGCATCGGAATTAAATACAAAAGGCAGAATGCCGACTTAAGGACAAGAAGACTGACTCTTCTTGCTGACTATGTTTTGAACCATTCCTGTGACACTAATTATAGATTCTGATGCTTCAGTTCAGGTTTACTGTATCCCTCTTACCTTCTTATTGACGATGAGACACAGAAATTGCATCGGAATTAAATACAAAAGGCACAATGCCGACTTAAGTACAAGAAGTCTGGATCTTCTCAATGTCTATGTTTTGAACCATTCCTGTGACACTAGTTATAGGTTCCGATGCTTCATTTCAGGTTTACTGTATCCCTTGGACCCTCTTATTGACGATGAAACACAGATATTGCATCGGAAATAAATACAAAACGCACAATGCCGACTTAAGGACAAGAAGACTGACTCTTCTTTCTGTCTATGCTTTGAACCATTCCTGTGACAATAGTTATACATTCCGATGCTTCTCTTCAGGTTTAATGTATCTCTTGGACCTTCGTATTGACGATGCAACACAGAAATTGCATCGGAATTATATACAAAAGGCACAACGCAGACTTAAGTACATGAAGACCGACTCTTCTTACTGACTATGTTTTGAACCATTCCTGTGACACTAGTTATTGATTCCGATGCTTCACTTCAGGTTTTCTGTATCCCTTGGACCTTCTTATTGACGATGAAACACAGAAATTGCATCGGAATTAAATTCAAAAGGCACAATGCCGATATAAGTACTGTCTATGTTTCGAACCATTCCTGTGACACTAGTTAAAGATTCCGATGCTTCACTCCAGGTTTACTATATTTCTTGGACCTTCTTATTGACGATGAAACACAGAAATTGCATCGGAATTAAATACAAAAGGCATAAGGCCGACTTAAGGGCAAGAAGACTGACTCTTCTTAATGACTATGTTTTTAACCATTCCTGTGACACTAGTTATAGATACCGATGCTTCACTTCAGGTTTACTGTATCCCTCTGACCTTTTTATTGATGATGAAACACAGTAATGGCACCGAAATTAAATACAAAATGCACAATGCCGACTTAAGTACAAGAAGACTGACTCTTCTTACTGTCTATGTTTTGAACCATTCCATTGACACTAGTTATAGATTCCGATGCTACACTCCAGGTTTACTGTATCCCTTGGACCTTCTTATTGACGATGAAACACAGAAATTGCATCGGAATTAAATACAAAAGCCACAATGCCGACTTAAGGACAAGAAGACTGACTCTTCTTACTGACTATGTTTCAACCAATCCTGTGACACTAATTATAGATCATGATGCTTCACTTCAGGTTTACTGTATCCCTCTTACCTTCTTATTGACGATGAAACACAGAAATAGCATCGGAATTAATTACAAAAGGCACAATGCCGACTTAAGGACATGAAGACTGACTCTTCTTACTGACTATGTTTTGAACCATTCCTGAGACACTAGTTATAGATTCCGATGCTTCACTTAAGGTTTACTGTATCCCTCTGACATTCTTATTGACGATGAAACACAGAAATTGCACCGGAATTAAATACAAAAAGCACAATGCCGACTTAAGTACAAGAAGACTGACTCGTCTTACTGACTATGTTTTGAACCATTCCTGTGACACAAGTTATAGATTCCGAAGCTTCACTTCAGGTTTCCTGTATCCCTCTGACCATCTTATTGACGATGAAACACAGAAATTGCACCGGAATTAAATACAAAAGACACAATGCCTACTTAAGTACAAGAACACTGACTCTTCCTACTGTCTATGTTTTGAACATTCCATTGACACTAGTTATAGATTCCGATGCTTCACTCCAGGTTTACTGTATCCCTTGGACCCTCTTATTGACGATGAAATACTGAAATTGCATCGGAATTAAATAGAAAAGACACAATGCCGACTTAAGTACAAGAAGACTGACTCTTCTTAATGACTATGATTTGAACCATTCCAGTGACACTAGTTATAGATTGCGATGCTTCACTTCAGGTTTACTGTATACCTTGGACCTTCGTATTAACGACGAAACACAGAAATTGCATCGGAATTAAATACAAAAGGCACAATGCCGACTTAAGTACATGAAAACTGACTCTTCTTACTGACTATGTTTTGAACCATTCCTGTGACACTAGTTATAGATTCCGATGCTTCACTTCAGGTTTACTGTATCCCTTGAACTTTCTTATTGACGATGAAACACAGAAATTGCATCGGAATTAAATACAAAAGGCACAATGCCAACTTAGGTACATGAAGACTGACTCTTCTTACTGTCTATGTTTTGAACCGTTCCTGTGACACTAGTTATAGATTCCCATGCTTCACTCCAGGCTTACTGTATCCCTTGGACCTTCTTATTGACGATGAAACACAGAAATTGCATAGGAAATAAATACAAAAAGGACAATGTCGACTTAAGGACAAGAAGACTGACTCTTCCTTCCGATTATGTTTTGAACCATTAATGTGACACTACTTATAGATTCCGATGCTTCACTTCAGGTTTACTGCATCCCTCTGACCTTCGTATTGACGATGAAATACAGAAATTGCATCGGAATTAAATAGAAAGTGCACAATGCCGACATAAGTACAAGAAGAGTGACTCTTCTTACTGACTATGTTTTGAACCATTTCTGTGATACTAGTTATCGATTCCGGTGCTTCACTTCAGGGTTACTGTATCCCTCTGACCTTCTTATTGACGATGAAATACAGAAATTGCATCGGAATTAAATAGAAAAGGCACAATGCCGACTTAAGTACAAGAAGACTGGCTCTTCTTACTGACTATGTTTTGAACCATTCCTGAGACACTAGTTATGAATTCCGATGCTACACTCCAGGTTTACTGTATCCCTTCTACCTTCTTATTGACGATGAAACACAGAAATTGCATCGGAATTAATTACAAAAGGCACAATGCCGACTTATGGACAAGAAGATTGACCCTTCTCACTGACTATGTTTTGAACCATTCCTGTGACACTATCTATAGATTCTGATGCTTCATTTCAGGTTTATTGTATCCCTCTTACCTTCTTATTGACGATGAGACACAGAAATGGCATCGGAATTAAATACAAAAGGCATAATGCCGACATAAGTACAAGAAGAGTGTATCTTCTTACTGCCTATGTTTGTACCATTCCTGTGACACCAGTTATAGATTCCGATGCTTCACCTCAGGTATACTGTATCTATTGGACCTTCTTATTGACGATGAAACACAGAAATTGCATCGGAATTAAATACAAAAGGCACAATGCCGACTTAGGTAGATGAAGACTGACTCTTCTTACTGTTTATGTTTTGAACCATTTCTGTGACACTAGTTATAAATTCCGATGCTACACTCCAGGTTTACTGTATCCGTTGGACCTTCTTATTGACGATGAAACACAGAAATTGCATCGGAATTAAATACAAAAGGCACAATGCCGACTTAAGGACAAGAAGACTGACTCTTCTTGCTGACTATGTTTTGAACCATTCCTGTGACACTAATTATAGATTCTGATGCTTCACTTCAGGTTTACTGTATCCCTCTTACCTTCTTATTGACGATGAGACACAGAAATTGCATCGGAATTAAATACCAAAGGCACAATGCCGACTTAAGTACAAGAAGTCTGGATCTTCTTACTGTCTATGTTTTGAACCATTCCTGTGACACTAGTTATAGATTCCGATGCTTCATTTCAGGTTTACTGTATCCCTTGGACCCTCTTATTGACGATGAAACACAAATATTGCATCAGAATTAAATACAAAAGGCACAATGCCGACTTAAGGACAAGAAGACTGACTCTTCTTACTGTCTATGCTTTGAACCATTCCTGTGACAATAGTTATAGATTCCGATGCTTCTCTTCAGGTTTAATGTATCTCTTGGACCTTCGTATTGACGATGCAACACAGAAATTGCATCGGAATTAAATACAAAAGGGACAACGCAGACTTAAGTACATGAAGACCGACTCTTCTTACTGACTATGTTTTGAACCATTCCTGTGACACTAGTTATTGATTCCGATGCTTCACTTCAGGTTTACTGTATCCCTTGGACCTTCTTATTGACGATGAAACACAGAAATTGCATCGGAATTAAATACAAAAGTCATAAGGCCGACTTAAGTACAAAAAGACTGACTCTTCTTACTGTCTATGTTTTGAACCATTCCATTGACACTAGTTATAGATTCCGATGCTACACTCCAGGTTTACTGTATCCCTTGGACCTTCTTATTGACGATGAAACACAGAAATCGCATCGGAATTAAATACAAAAGCCACAATGCCGACTTAAGGACAAGAAGACTGACTCTTCTTACTGACTATGTTTTCAACCAATCCTGTGACACTAATTATAGATCATGATGCTTCACTTCAGGTTTACTGTATCCCTCTTACCTTCTTATTGACGATGAAACACAGAAATTGCATCGTAATTAAATAGAAAGTGCACAATGCCGACATAAGTACGAGAAGAGTGACTCTTCTTACTGACTATGTTTTGAACCATTTCAGTGACACTAGTTATCGATTCCGGTGCTTCATTTCAGGGTTACTGTATCCCTCTGACGTTCTTATTGACGATGAAATACAGAAATTGCATCGGAATTAAATAGAAAAGGCACAATGCCGACTTAAGTACAAGAAGACTGGCTCTTCTTACTGACTATGTTTTGAACCAGTCCTGTGACACTAGTTATAAATTCCGATGCTACACTCCAGGTTTACTGTATCCCTTGTACCTTCTTATTGGCGATGAAACATAGAAATTGCACCGGAATTAAATACAAAAGGCAGAATGCCGACTTAAGTACAAGAAGACTGACTCTTCACACTGTCTATGTTTTGAACCATTCCTGTGACACTAGTTATAGATTCCGATGCTTCACTCCAGGTTTACTGTATCCCTTGGACCTTCTCATTGACGATGAAACACAGAAATAGCTTCGGAATTAAATACAAAAGGCACAATGCCGACTTAAGCACAAGAAGACTGACTCTTCTTACTGACTATGTTTTGAACCATTCCTGTGACACTAGTTATAGATTCCGATGCTTCACTTCAGGTTTACTGTATCCCTCTGACCTTCTTATTGACGATGAAACACAGAAATTGCACCGGAATTAAATACAAAAGGCACAATGCCGACTTAAGTACAAGAAGACTGACTCTTCATACTGTCTATGTTTTGACCCATTCATGTGACACTAGTTATAGATTCCGATGCTTCACTCCAGGTTTACTGAATCCCTTGGACCTTCTTATTGACGATGAAACACTGAAATTGCATCGGAATGAAATAGAAAATGCACAATGCCGACTTATGTACAAGAAGACTGACTCTTCTTACTGACTTTGTTTTGAACCATCCTGTGACACTAGTTATAGATTCCAATGCTTCACTTCAGGTTTACTATATCCGTTGGACCTTCTTATTGAGGATGAAACACAGAAATTGCATCAGAATTAAATACAAAAGGCACAATGCCGACTTAAGGACAAGAAGACTGACTCTTCTTACTGACTATGATTTCAACCAATCCTGTGACACTAATTATAGATCATGATGCTTAACTTCAGGTTTACTGTATACCTCTTACCTTCTTATTGACGATGGAACACAGAAATTGCATCGGAATTAAATACAAAAGGCACAATGCCGACTTAAGTACAAGAAGACTGACTCTCCTTACTGACTATGTTTTAAACCATTCCTGTGACACTAGTCATAGATTCCGATGCTTCACTTCAGGTTTACTGTATCCCTTGGACCCTCTTATTGACGATGAAACACAGATAGTGCATCGGAATTAAATACAAAAGGCACAATACCGACTTAAGGACAAGTAGACTAACTCTTCTTACTGACTATGTTTTGAACCATTCCCGTGACAATAGTTATGGATTCCGATGCTTTACTTCAGGTTTACTGTGTCCCTCTGACCTTCTTATTGACGATGAAACATAGAAATTGCACCGGAATTAAATACAAAAGGCACAATGCCGACTTAAGCACAAGAAGACTGACTCTTCTTACTGTCTATGTTTTGAACCATTCCATTGACACTAGTTATAGATTTCGATGCTTCACTCCAGCTTTACTGTATCCCTTGGACCCTCTTATTGACGATGACACACTGAAATTGCATCGGAATTAAATACAAAATGCAAAATGCCGACTTAAGTACAAGATGACTGACTCTTCTTACTAACTATGTTTTGAACCATTCCTGTGACACTAGTTATAGATTCCGATGCTTCACTCCAGGTTTTCTGTATCCCTTGGACCTTCTCATTGACGATGAAACACAGAAATGGCTTCGGAATTAAATGCAAAAGGCACAATGCCGACTTAAGCACAAGGAGACTGACTCTTCTTACTGATTATGTTTTGAACCATTCCTGTGACACTAGTTATAGATTCCGATGCTTCACTTCAGGTTTACTGTATCCCTGTGACCTTCTAATTGACGATGAAACACAGAAATTGCACCGGAATTAAATACAAAAGTCGCAATGCCGACTTAAGTACAAGAAGACTGACTCTTCATACTGTCTATGTTTTGACCCATTCATGTGACACTAGTTATAGATTGCGATGCTTCACTCCAAGTTTACTGAATCCCTTGGACTTTCTTATTGACGATGAAACACTGAAATTGCATCGGAATTAAATAGAAAAGGCACAATGCCAACTTATGTACAAGAAGACTGGCTCTTCTTACTGACTTTTTTTTGAACCATCCCATGACACTAGTTATAGATTCCGATGCTTCACTCCAGGTTTACTGTATCCCTTGGACCTTCTCATTGACGATGAAACACAGAAATAGCTTCGGAATTAAATGCAAAAGGCACAATGCCGACTTATGCAAAAGAAGACCGACTCTTCCTACTGATTATGTTTTGAACCATTCCTGTGACACTAGTTATAGATTCCGATGCTTTACTTCAGGTTTACTGTATCCCTCTGACCTTCTTATTGACGATGAAACATAGAAATTGCACCGGAATTAAATACAAAAGGTACAATGCCGACTTAAGCACAAGAAGACTGACTCTTCTTACTGTCTATGTTTTGAACCATTCCATTGACACTAGTTATAGATTTCGATGCTTCACTCCAGGTTTACTGTATCCCTTGGACCTTCTTATTGACGATGACACACTGAAATTGCATCGGAATTAAATACAAAATGCAAAATGCCGACTTAAGTACAGGAAGACTGACTCTTCTTACTGACTATGTTCTGAACCATTCCTGTGACACTAGTTATAGATTCCGATGCTTCACTCCAGGTTTACTGTATCCCTTGGACCTTCTCATTGACGATGAAACACAGAAATAGCTTCGGAATTAAATGCAAAAGGCACAATGCCGACTTAAGCGCAAGAAGACTGACTCTTCTTACTGATTATGTTTTGAACCATTCCTGTGACACTAGTTAGAGATTGCGATGCTTCACTTCAGGTTTACTGTATCCCTCTGACATTCTAATTGACGATGAAACACAGAAATTGCACCGGAATTAAATACAAAAGGCACAATGCCGACTTAAGTACAAGAAGACTGACTCTTCATACTGTCTATGTTTTGACCCATTCATGTGACACTAGTTATAGATTCCGATGCTTCACTCCAGGTTTACTGAATCCCTTGGACCTTCTTATTGACGATGAAACACTGAAATTGCATCGGAATTAAATAGAAAACGCACAATGCCGACTTATGTACAAGAAGACTGACTCTTCTTACTGACTTTGTTTTCAACCATCCTGTGACACTAGATTCCAATGCTTCACTTCAGATTTACTATATCCCTTGGACCTTCTTATTGACGATGAAACACAGATATTGCATCGGAGTTAAATACAAAATGCACAATGCCGACTTAAGTACATGAAGACTGACTCTTCTTACTGACTATGTTTTGACCATTCCTGTGACACTAGTTATAGATTCCGATGCTTCACTAAAGGTTAACTGTATCCCTTGGACCTTTTTATTGACGATGAAACACTGAAATTGCATCGGAAATATATACTAAAGGCAAAATGCCGACTTAAGTACAAGAAGACTGACTCTTCCCACTGTCTATGCTTTGAACCATTCCATTGACACTAGTTATAGATTTCGATGCTTTACTCCAGGTTTACTGCATCCCTTGGACCTTCTTATTGACGATGACAGTCTGAAATTACCTCGGAATTAAATACAAAAGGCACAATGCCACTTCAGTACAAAAAGACTGACTCTTCTTACTGACTATGTTTTGAACCGTTCCTGTGACACTAGTTATAGATTCCGATGCTTCACTTCAGGTTTAATGTATCCCTCTGACCTTCTTATTGACGGTGAAACACAGATATTGCACCGGAATTAAATAGAAAAGGCACAATGCCGACTTAAGTACAAGAAGACTGACTCTTCTTACTGTCTATGTTTTGAACCATTCCTGTGACACTAGTTATAGATTCCGATGCTTCACTTCAGGTTTACTGTATACCTTAGATTGTCTTATTGGCGATGAAACACAGAAATTGCATCGGAATTAAATACAAAAGGCACAATGCTGACTTAAGTACAAGAAGACTGTATCTTCCTACTGTCTATGTTTTGAACCATTCCTGTGACACTAGTTATAGATTCCGATGCTTCACTCCAGGTTTACTGTATCCCTTGGACCTTCTCATTGACGATGAAACACAGAAATTGCATCGGAATTAAATACAAAAGGCACAATGCCAACATAAGGACAAGAAGACTGACTCTTCTTACTGACTATGTTTTGAACCATTCCTGTGACACTAGTTATAGATTCCGATGCTTCACTTCAGGTTTACTGTATCCCTCTGACCTTCTAATTGACGATGAAACACAGAAATTGCACCGGAATTAAATACAAAACGCACAATGCCGACTTAAGTACAAGAAGACTGACTCTTCATACTGTCTATGTTTTGACCCATTCATGTGACACTAGTTATAGATTCCGATGCTTCACTCCAGGTTTACTGAATCCCTTGGACCTTCTCATTGACGATGAAACACAGAAATTGCATCGGAATTAAATACAAAAGGCACAATGCCAACATATGGAAAAGAAGACTGACTCTTCTTACTGACCATGTTTTGAACCATTCCTGTGACACTAGTTATAGATTCCGATGCTTCAGTTCAGGTTTACTGTATCCATCTGACCTTCTTATTTATGATGAAACACAGAAATTGCACCGGAATTAAATAAAAAAGGCGCTATGCTGACTTAAGTACATGAAGACCGACTCTTCTTACTGACTATGTTTTGAACCATTCCTGTGACACTAGTTATAGATTCCGATGCTTCACTTCAGGTTTACTGTATCCCTTGGACCTTCTTATTGTTGATGAAACACAGAAAATGCATCGGAATTAAATACAAAATGCACAATGCCGACTTAAGTACAAGAAGACTGTATCTTCTTACTGTCTATGTTTTGAACCATTCATGTGACACTAGTTATAGATTCCGATGCTTCACTCCAGGTTTACTGTATCCCTCTGACCTTGTAATTGACGATGAAACACAGAAATTGCACCGGAATTAAATACAAAAGCACAATGCCAACTTAAGTACAAGATGACTGACTCTTCTTACTGTCTATGTTTTGAACCATTCCATTGACACTAGTTATAGATTCCGATGGATCATTCCAGGTTTACTGTATACCTTGGCCTTCTTAATGACGATGAAACACAGATATTGCATCGGAATTAAATAGAAAAGGCACAAGGCTGACTTAAGGGCAAGAAGACTGACTCTTCTTACTGACTATGTTTTGAAACATTCCAGTGACAGTAGTTATAGATTCCGATGCTTCACTTCAGGTTTTCTGTATTCCTCTGACCTTCCCATTGACGATGAAACACAGAAATTGCACCGGAAATAAATACAAAAGACACAATGCCGACTTAAGTACAAGAGGACTGACTCTTCTTACTGTCTATGTTTTGAACCATTCCATTGACACTAGTAATAGATTCCGATGCTTCACTCCAGGTCTACTGTATCCCTCGGACCTTCTTATTGACGATGAAACACAGAAATTGCATCGGAATTAAATACAAAAGGCACAATGCCGACTTAAGGACAAGAAGACAGACTCTTCTTACTGACTATGTTTTGAACCATTCCAGTGACACTAGTTGTAGATTCCGATGCATCACTTCAGGTTTCCTGTATCCCTTGGACCTTCTTATTGACGATAAAACACAGAAATTGCATCGGAATTGAATACAAAGGGCACAATGCCGACATAAGTACTGCCTATGTTTTGAACCATTCCTGTGACACTATTTATAGATTCCGATGCTTCATTCCAGGTTTACTGTATACCTTGGACCTTCTTACTGACGATGAAACACAGATATTGCATCGGAATTAAGTAGAAAAGGCACAAGGCTGATTTAAGGGTAAGAAGACTGACTCTTCTTACTGGCTATGTTTTGATCCATTCCAGTGACACTAGTTATAGATTTAAATGCTTCACTTCAGGTTTACTGTATCCCTCTGACCTTCCTATTGACGATGAAACACAGAAATTGCACCGGAATTAAATACAAAAGGCACAATGCCGACTTAAGTACAAGAAGACTGACTCTTCTTACTGTCTATGCTTTAAACCATTCCATTGACACTAGTTATAGATTCCGAAGCTTCACTCTAGGTTTACTGTATCCCTTGGACCTTCTTATTGACGATGAAACACAAAAATTGCATCGGAATTAAATACAAAAGCACAATGCCGACTTAAGGACAAGAAGAATGACTCTTCTTACTGACAATGCTTTGAACCATTCCTGTGACACTAGTTATAGATTCCGATGCTTCACTCCAGGTTTACTGTATCCCTTGGACCTTCTTATTGACGATGAAACACAGAAATTGCATCGGAATTAAATACAATGGCACAATGCCAACTTAAGGGCAAGAAGACCGACACTTCCTACTGACTATGTTTTGAACCATTCCTGTGACACTAGTTTTAGATTCCGATGCTTCACTTCAGGTATCCTGTATCCCCTGGACCTTCTTATTGACGATGAAACACAGAAATTGCATCGGAATTAAATACAAAACGCACAATGCCGACTTAAGTACAAGAAAACTGACTCTTCTTACTGACTATGTTTTGAACCATTCCTGTGACACTAGTTATAGATTCCGTTGCTTCACTCCAGGTTTACTGTCTCCCTCGGACCTTCTTATTGACGATGAAACACAGAAATTGCATCGGAAATAAATACAAAGTGCACAATGCCGACTTAAGGACAAGAAGACTGACTCTTCTTACTGACTATGATTTGAACCATTCCAGTGACACTAGTTATAGATTCCGATGCTTCACTTCAGGTTTACTGTATCCCTCTGACCTTTGTATTGACGATTAAACACAGAAATTGCATCGGGATGAAATACAAATGGCACAATGCCGACATAAGTACAAGAAGACTGTATCTTCCTACTGTCTATGTTTTGAACCATTCCTGTGACACTAGTTATAGATTCCGATGCTTCACTTCAGGTTTACTGTATCCTTGGACCCTCTTGTTGACGATGAAACACAGATATTGCATCGGAATGAAATACAAAAGGCACAATGCCGACTTAAGGACAAGCGGACTGACTCTTCTTACTGACTATGTTTTGAACCATTCCTGTGACACTAGTTATAGATTCCGATGCTTCACTTCAGGTTTACTGTATCCCTCTGACCTTCTTATTGACGATGAAACACAGAAATTGCACCGGAATTAAATACAAAAGGCACAATGCCGACTTAAGTACAAGAAGACTGACTCTTCCCACTGTCTATGATTTTACCCATTCCTGTGACACTAGTTAAAGATTCCGATGCTTCACTTCAGGTTTACTGTATCCCTCTGACCTTCTTATTGACGATGAAACACAGAAATTGCACCGGAATTAATTACAAAAGGCACAATGCTGACTTAAGTACAAGAAGACTGACTCTTCACACTGTCTATGCTTTGAACCATTCCTGTGACACTAGTTATAGATTCCGATGCTTCACTCCAGGTTTACTGTATCCCTTGGACCTTCTCATTGACGATGAAACACAGAAATAGCTTCGGAATTAAATACAAAATGCACAATGCTGACTTAAGCACAAGAAGACTGACTCTTCTTACTGACAATGTTTTGAACCATTCCTGTGACACTAGTCATAGATTCCGATGCTTCACTTCAGGTTTACTGTATCCCTCTGACCTTCTTATTGACGATGAAACACAGAAATTGCACCGGAATTAAATACAAAAGGCACAATGCCGACTTAAGTACAAGAAGACTGACTCTTCATACTGTCTATGTTTTGACCCATTCATGTGACACTAGTTATAGATTCCGATGCTTCACTCCAGGTTTACTGAATCCCTTGGACCTTCTTATTGATGACGAAACACGGATATTGTATCGGAATTAAATACAAAAGGCACAATACCGACTTAAGGACAAGTAGACTAACTCTTCTTACTGACTATGTTTTGAACCATTCCAGTGACAATAGTTATGGATTCCGATGCTTTACTTCAGGTTTACTGTATCCCTCTGACCTTCTTATTGACGATGAAACATAGAAATTGCACCGGAATTAAATACAAAAGGCACAATGCCGACTTAAGTACAAGAAGACTGACTCTTCTTACTGTCTATGTTTTGAACCATTCCATTGACACTAGTTATAGATTTCGTTGCTTCACTCCAGGTTTACTGTATCCCTTGGACCTTCTTATTGACGATGACACACTGAAATTGCATCGGAATTAAATACAAAATGCAAAATGCCGACTTAAGTACAAGAAGACTGACTCTTCTTACTGACTATGTTTTGAACCATTCCTGTGACACTAGTTATAGATTCCGATGCTTCACTAAAGGTTTACTGTATCCCTTGGACCTTCTCATTGACGATGAAACACAGAAATAGCTTCGGAATTAAATGCAAAAGGCACAATGCCGACTTAAGCACAAGAAGACGGACTCTTCTTTTTGATTATGTTTGAACCATTCCTTTGACACTAGTTATAGATTCCGATGCTTCACTTCAGGTTTACTGTATCCCTCTGACCTTCTTATTAACGATGAAACACAGAAATTGCACCGGAATTAAATACAAAAGGCACAATGCCGACATAAGTACAAGATGACTTACTCTTCATCCTGTCTATGTTTTGACCCATTCATGTGACACTAGTTATAGATTGCGATGCCTCACTCCAGGTTTACTGTATCCCTTGGACCTGCTTATTGACGATGAAACACTGAAATTGCATCGGAATTAAATACAAAAGGCAAAATGCCGATTTAAGTACATGAAGACTGACTCTTCCCACTGTCTATGTTTGAACCATTCCTGTGACACTAGTTATAGATTCCGATGCTTCACTCCCGCTTTACTGTATCCCTTGGACCTTCTCATTGACGATGAAACACAGAAATAGCTTCGGAATTAAATGCAAAAGGCACAATGCCGACTTAAGCACAAGAAGACTGACTCTTCTTACTGATAATGTTTGAACCATTCCTGTGACACTAGTTATAGATTCCGATGCTTCACTTCAGGTTTACTGTATCCCTCTGACCTTCTAATTGACGATGAAACACAGAAATTGCATCGGAATTAAATAGAAAAGGCACAATGCCGACTTATGTACAAAAAGACTGACTCTTCTTACTGACTTTGTTTTCAACCATCCTGTGACACTAGTTATAGATTCCAATGCTTCACTTCAGATTTACTATATCCCTTGGACCTTCTTATTGACGATGAAACACAGAAATTGCATTGGAATGAAATACAAAAGCACAATGCCATCTTAAGTACATGAAGACTGACTCTTCTTACTGACTATGTTTTGAACCATTCCTGTGACACTAGTTATAGATTCCGATGCTTCACTCCAGGTTTACTGTATCCCTTGGACCTTTTTATTGACGATGAAACACTGAAATTGCATCGGAATTAAATACTAAAGGCAAAATGCCGACTTAAGTACAAGAAGACTGACTCTTCCCACTGTCTATGTTTTGAACCATTCCATAGACAGTAGTTATAGATTTCGATGCTTCACTCCAGGTTTACTGCATCCCTTGGACCTTTTTATTGACGAAGATACACTAAAATTGCATCGGAATTAAATACAAAATGTAAAATGCCGACTTAAGTACAAGAAGACTGACTCCTCCAATTGTCTATGTTTTGAACCATTCCTGTGACACTAGTTATAGATTCCGATGCTTGACTTCAGGTTTACTGTATTCCTTGGACCTTCTTATTGACGGTGGAACACAGAAATTGCATCGGAATTTAATACAAAAAGCACAATGCCGACTCAAGTACAAGAAGACTGACTCTTCTTACTGACTACGCTTTGAACCATTCCTGTGACACTAGTTATAGATTCCGATGCTTGACTTCAGGTTTACTGTATTCCTTGGACCTTCTTATTGACGGTGAAACACAGATATTGCACCGGAATTAAATAGAAAAGGCACAATGCCGACTTAAGTACAAGAAGACTGACTCTTCTTACTGTCTATGTTTTGAACCATTCCTGTGACACTAGTTATAGATTCCGATGCTTCACTTCAGGTTTACTGTATACCTTAGATTGTCTTATTGGCGATGAAACACAGAAATTGCATCGGAATTAAATACAAAAGGCACAATGCTGACTTAAGTACAAGAAGACTGTATCTTCCTACTGTCTATGTTTTGAACCATTCCTGTGACACTAGTTATAGATTCCGATGCTTCACTCCAGGTTTACTGTATCCCTTGGACCTTCTCATTGACGATGAAACACAGAAATTGCATCGGAATTAAATACAAAAGGCACAATGCCAACATAAGGACAAGAAGACTGACTCTTCTTACTGACTATGTTTTGAACCATTCCTGTGACACTAGTTATAGATTCCGATGCTTCACTTCAGGTTTACTGTATCCCTCTGACCTTCTAATTGACGATGAAACACAGAAATTGCACCGGAATTAAATACAAAACGCACAATGCCGACTTAAGTACAAGAAGACTGACTCTTCATACTGTCTATGTTTTGACCCATTCATGTGACACTAGTTATAGATTCCGATGCTTCACTCCAGGTTTACTGAATCCCTTGGACCTTCTCATTGACGATGAAACACAGAAATTGCATCGGAATTAAATACAAAAGGCACAATGCCAACATATGGAAAAGAAGACTGACTCTTCTTACTGACCATGTTTTGAACCATTCCTGTGACACTAGTTATAGATTCCGATGCTTCAGTTCAGGTTTACTGTATCCATCTGACCTTCTTATTTATGATGAAACACAGAAATTGCACCGGAATTAAATAAAAAAGGCGCTATGCTGACTTAAGTACATGAAGACCGACTCTTCTTACTGACTATGTTTTGAACCATTCCTGTGACACTAGTTATAGATTCCGATGCTTCACTTCAGGTTTACTGTATCCCTTGGACCTTCTTATTGTTGATGAAACACAGAAAATGCATCGGAATTAAATACAAAATGCACAATGCCGACTTAAGTACAAGAAGACTGTATCTTCTTACTGTCTATGTTTTGAACCATTCATGTGACACTAGTTATAGATTCCGATGCTTCACTCCAGGTTTACTGTATCCCTCTGACCTTGTAATTGACGATGAAACACAGAAATTGCACCGGAATTAAATACAAAAGCACAATGCCAACTTAAGTACAAGATGACTGACTCTTCTTACTGTCTATGTTTTGAACCATTCCATTGACACTAGTTATAGATTCCGATGGATCATTCCAGGTTTACTGTATACCTTGGCCTTCTTAATGACGATGAAACACAGATATTGCATCGGAATTAAATAGAAAAGGCACAAGGCTGACTTAAGGGCAAGAAGACTGACTCTTCTTACTGACTATGTTTTGAAACATTCCAGTGACAGTAGTTATAGATTCCGATGCTTCACTTCAGGTTTTCTGTATTCCTCTGACCTTCCCATTGACGATGAAACACAGAAATTGCACCGGAAATAAATACAAAAGACACAATGCCGACTTAAGTACAAGAGGACTGACTCTTCTTACTGTCTATGTTTTGAACCATTCCATTGACACTAGTAATAGATTCCGATGCTTCACTCCAGGTCTACTGTATCCCTCGGACCTTCTTATTGACGATGAAACACAGAAATTGCATCGGAATTAAATACAAAAGGCACAATGCCGACTTAAGGACAAGAAGACAGACTCTTCTTACTGACTATGTTTTGAACCATTCCAGTGACACTAGTTGTAGATTCCGATGCATCACTTCAGGTTTCCTGTATCCCTTGGACCTTCTTATTGACGATAAAACACAGAAATTGCATCGGAATTGAATACAAAGGGCACAATGCCGACATAAGTACTGCCTATGTTTTGAACCATTCCTGTGACACTATTTATAGATTCCGATGCTTCATTCCAGGTTTACTGTATACCTTGGACCTTCTTACTGACGATGAAACACAGATATTGCATCGGAATTAAGTAGAAAAGGCACAAGGCTGATTTAAGGGTAAGAAGACTGACTCTTCTTACTGGCTATGTTTTGATCCATTCCAGTGACACTAGTTATAGATTTAAATGCTTCACTTCAGGTTTACTGTATCCCTCTGACCTTCCTATTGACGATGAAACACAGAAATTGCACCGGAATTAAATACAAAAGGCACAATGCCGACTTAAGTACAAGAAGACTGACTCTTCTTACTGTCTATGCTTTAAACCATTCCATTGACACTAGTTATAGATTCCGAAGCTTCACTCTAGGTTTACTGTATCCCTTGGACCTTCTTATTGACGATGAAACACAAAAATTGCATCGGAATTAAATACAAAAGCACAATGCCGACTTAAGGACAAGAAGAATGACTCTTCTTACTGACAATGCTTTGAACCATTCCTGTGACACTAGTTATAGATTCCGATGCTTCACTCCAGGTTTACTGTATCCCTTGGACCTTCTTATTGACGATGAAACACAGAAATTGCATCGGAATTAAATACAATGGCACAATGCCAACTTAAGGGCAAGAAGACCGACACTTCCTACTGACTATGTTTTGAACCATTCCTGTGACACTAGTTTTAGATTCCGATGCTTCACTTCAGGTATCCTGTATCCCCTGGACCTTCTTATTGACGATGAAACACAGAAATTGCATCGGAATTAAATACAAAACGCACAATGCCGACTTAAGTACAAGAAAACTGACTCTTCTTACTGACTATGTTTTGAACCATTCCTGTGACACTAGTTATAGATTCCGTTGCTTCACTCCAGGTTTACTGTCTCCCTCGGACCTTCTTATTGACGATGAAACACAGAAATTGCATCGGAAATAAATACAAAGTGCACAATGCCGACTTAAGGACAAGAAGACTGACTCTTCTTACTGACTATGATTTGAACCATTCCAGTGACACTAGTTATAGATTCCGATGCTTCACTTCAGGTTTACTGTATCCCTCTGACCTTTGTATTGACGATTAAACACAGAAATTGCATCGGGATGAAATACAAATGGCACAATGCCGACATAAGTACAAGAAGACTGTATCTTCCTACTGTCTATGTTTTGAACCATTCCTGTGACACTAGTTATAGATTCCGATGCTTCACTTCAGGTTTACTGTATCCTTGGACCCTCTTGTTGACGATGAAACACAGATATTGCATCGGAATGAAATACAAAAGGCACAATGCCGACTTAAGGACAAGCGGACTGACTCTTCTTACTGACTATGTTTTGAACCATTCCTGTGACACTAGTTATAGATTCCGATGCTTCACTTCAGGTTTACTGTATCCCTCTGACCTTCTTATTGACGATGAAACACAGAAATTGCACCGGAATTAAATACAAAAGGCACAATGCCGACTTAAGTACAAGAAGACTGACTCTTCCCACTGTCTATGATTTTACCCATTCCTGTGACACTAGTTAAAGATTCCGATGCTTCACTTCAGGTTTACTGTATCCCTCTGACCTTCTTATTGACGATGAAACACAGAAATTGCACCGGAATTAATTACAAAAGGCACAATGCTGACTTAAGTACAAGAAGACTGACTCTTCACACTGTCTATGCTTTGAACCATTCCTGTGACACTAGTTATAGATTCCGATGCTTCACTCCAGGTTTACTGTATCCCTTGGACCTTCTCATTGACGATGAAACACAGAAATAGCTTCGGAATTAAATACAAAATGCACAATGCTGACTTAAGCACAAGAAGACTGACTCTTCTTACTGACAATGTTTTGAACCATTCCTGTGACACTAGTCATAGATTCCGATGCTTCACTTCAGGTTTACTGTATCCCTCTGACCTTCTTATTGACGATGAAACACAGAAATTGCACCGGAATTAAATACAAAAGGCACAATGCCGACTTAAGTACAAGAAGACTGACTCTTCATACTGTCTATGTTTTGACCCATTCATGTGACACTAGTTATAGATTCCGATGCTTCACTCCAGGTTTACTGAATCCCTTGGACCTTCTTATTGATGACGAAACACGGATATTGTATCGGAATTAAATACAAAAGGCACAATACCGACTTAAGGACAAGTAGACTAACTCTTCTTACTGACTATGTTTTGAACCATTCCAGTGACAATAGTTATGGATTCCGATGCTTTACTTCAGGTTTACTGTATCCCTCTGACCTTCTTATTGACGATGAAACATAGAAATTGCACCGGAATTAAATACAAAAGGCACAATGCCGACTTAAGTACAAGAAGACTGACTCTTCTTACTGTCTATGTTTTGAACCATTCCATTGACACTAGTTATAGATTTCGTTGCTTCACTCCAGGTTTACTGTATCCCTTGGACCTTCTTATTGACGATGACACACTGAAATTGCATCGGAATTAAATACAAAATGCAAAATGCCGACTTAAGTACAAGAAGACTGACTCTTCTTACTGACTATGTTTTGAACCATTCCTGTGACACTAGTTATAGATTCCGATGCTTCACTAAAGGTTTACTGTATCCCTTGGACCTTCTCATTGACGATGAAACACAGAAATAGCTTCGGAATTAAATGCAAAAGGCACAATGCCGACTTAAGCACAAGAAGACGGACTCTTCTTTTTGATTATGTTTGAACCATTCCTTTGACACTAGTTATAGATTCCGATGCTTCACTTCAGGTTTACTGTATCCCTCTGACCTTCTTATTGACGATGAAACACAGAAATTGCACCGGAATTAAATACAAAAGGCACAATGCCGACATAAGTACAAGATGACTTACTCTTCATCCTGTCTATGTTTTGACCCATTCATGTGACACTAGTTATAGATTGCGATGCCTCACTCCAGGTTTACTGTATCCCTTGGACCTGCTTATTGACGATGAAACACTGAAATTGCATCGGAATTAAATACAAAAGGCAAAATGCCGATTTAAGTACATGAAGACTGACTCTTCCCACTGTCTATGTTTGAACCATTCCTGTGACACTAGTTATAGATTCCGATGCTTCACTCCCGCTTTACTGTATCCCTTGGACCTTCTCATTGACGATGAAACACAGAAATAGCTTCGGAATTAAATGCAAAAGGCACAATGCCGACTTAAGCACAAGAAGACTGACTCTTCTTACTGATAATGTTTGAACCATTCCTGTGACACTAGTTATAGATTCCGATGCTTCACTTCAGGTTTACTGTATCCCTCTGACCTTCTAATTGACGATGAAACACAGAAATTGCATCGGAATTAAATAGAAAAGGCACAATGCCGACTTATGTACAAAAAGACTGACTCTTCTTACTGACTTTGTTTTCAACCATCCTGTGACACTAGTTATAGATTCCAATGCTTCACTTCAGATTTACTATATCCCTTGGACCTTCTTATTGACGATGAAACACAGAAATTGCATTGGAATGAAATACAAAAGCACAATGCCATCTTAAGTACATGAAGACTGACTCTTCTTACTGACTATGTTTTGAACCATTCCTGTGACACTAGTTATAGATTCCGATGCTTCACTCCAGGTTTACTGTATCCCTTGGACCTTTTTATTGACGATGAAACACTGAAATTGCATCGGAATTAAATACTAAAGGCAAAATGCCGACTTAAGTACAAGAAGACTGACTCTTCCCACTGTCTATGTTTTGAACCATTCCATAGACAGTAGTTATAGATTTCGATGCTTCACTCCAGGTTTACTGCATCCCTTGGACCTTTTTATTGACGAAGATACACTAAAATTGCATCGGAATTAAATACAAAATGTAAAATGCCGACTTAAGTACAAGAAGACTGACTCCTCCAATTGTCTATGTTTTGAACCATTCCTGTGACACTAGTTATAGATTCCGATGCTTGACTTCAGGTTTACTGTATTCCTTGGACCTTCTTATTGACGGTGGAACACAGAAATTGCATCGGAATTTAATACAAAAAGCACAATGCCGACTCAAGTACAAGAAGACTGACTCTTCTTACTGACTACGCTTTGAACCATTCCTGTGACACTAGTTATTGATTCCGATGCTTCACTTCAGGTTTACTGTATCCCTTGGACCTTCTTATTGTTGATGAAACACAGAAAATGCATCGGAATTAAATACAAAATGCACAATGCCGACTTAAGTACAAGAAGACTGTATCTTCTTACTGTCTATGTTTTGAACCATTCATGTGACACTAGTTATAGATTCCGGTGCTTCACTCCAGGTTTACTGTATCCCTCTGACCTTCTAATTGACGATGAAACACAGAAATTGCACCGGAATTAAATACAAAAGCACAATGCCAACTTAAGTACAAGATGACTGACTCTTCTTACTGTCTATGTTTTGAACCATTCCATTGACACTAGTTATAGATTCCGATGGTTCATTCCAGGTTTACTGTATACCTTGGACCTTCTTAATGACGATGAAACACAGATATTGCATCGGAATTAAATAGAAAAGGCACAAGGCTGACTTAAGGGCAAGAAGACTGACTCTTCTTACTGACTATGTTTTGAAACATTCCAGTGACACTAGTTATAGATTCCGATGCTTCACTTCAGGTTTTCTGTATTCCTCTGACCTTCCTATTGACGATAAAACACAGAAATTGCACCGGAAAAAAATGCAAAAGACACAATGCCGACTTAAGTACAAGAGGACTGACTCTTCTTACTGTCTATGCTTTGAACCATTCCATTGACACTAGTAATAGATTCCGATGCTTCACTCCAGGTCAACTGTATCCCTCGGACCTTCTTATTGACGATGAAACACAGAAATTGCATCGGAATTAAATACAAAAGGCACAATGCCGACTTAAGGACAAGAAGACTGACTCTTCTTACTGACTATGTTTTGAACCATTCCAGTGACACTAGTTGTAGATTCCGATGCATCACTTCAGGTTTCCTGTATCCCTTGGACCTTCTTATTGACGATAAAACACAGAAATTGCATCGGAATTGAATACAAAGGGCACAATGCCGACATAAGTACTGCCTATGTTTTGAACCTTTCCTGTGACACTAGTTATAGATTCCGATGCTTCATTCCAGGTTTACTGTATACCTTGGACCTTCTTATTGACGATGAAACACAGATATTGCATCGGAATTAAGTACAAAAGGCACAAGGCTGATTTAAGGGTAAGAAGACTGACTCTTCTTACTGGCTATGTTTTGATCCATTCCAGTGACACTAGTTATAGATTTAAATGCTTCACTTCAGGTTTACTGTATCCCTCTGACCTTCCTATTGACGATGAAACACAGAAATTGCACCGGAATTAAATACAAAAGGCACAATGCCGACTTAAGTACAAGAAGACTGACTCTTCTTACTGTCTATGCTTTAAACCATTCCATTGACACTAGTTATAGATTCCGAAGCTTCACTCTAGGTTTACTGTATCCCTTGGACCTTCTTATTGACGATGAAACACAAAAATTGCATCGGAATTAAATACAAAAGCACAATGCCGACTTAAGGACAAGAAGAATGACTCTTCTTACTGACAATGCTTTGAACCATTCCTGTGACACTAGTTATAGATTCCGATGCTTCACTCCAGGTTTACTGTATCCCTTGGACCTTCTTATTGACGATGAAACACAGAAATTGCATCGGAATTAAATACAATGGCACAATGCCAACTTAAGGGCAAGAAGACCGACACTTCCTACTGACTATGTTTTGAACCATTCCTGTGACACTAGTTTTAGATTCCGATGCTTCACTTCAGGTATCCTGTATCCCCTGGACCTTCTTATTGACGATGAAACACAGAAATTGCATCGGAATTAAATACAAAATGCACAATGCCGACTTAAGTAGAAGATAACTGACTCTTCTTACTGACTATGTTTTGAACCTTTTCTGTGACACTAGTTATAGATTCCGTTGCTTCACTCCAGGTTTACTGTCTCCCTCGGCCCTTCTTATTGACGATGAAACACAGAAATTGCATCGGAAATAAATACAAAGTGCACAATGCCGACTTAAGGACAAGAAGACTGACTCTTCTTACTGACTATGATTTGAACCATTCCAGTGACAATAGTTATAGATTCCGATGCTTCACTTCAGGTTTACTGTATCCCTCTGACCTTTGTATTGACGATTAAACACAGAAATTGCATCGGGATGAAATACAAATGGCACAATGCCGACATAAGTACAAGAAGACTGTATCTTCCTACTGTCTATGTTTTGAACCATTCCTGTGACACTAGTTATAGATTCCGATGCTTCACTTCAGGTTTACTGTATCCTTGGACCCTCTTGTTGACGATGAAACACAGAAATTGCACCGGAATTAAATACAAAAGGCACAATGCTGACTTAAGTACAAGTAGACTGACTCTTCACACTGTCTATGTTTTGAACCATTCCTGTGACACTAGTTATAGATTCCGATGCTTCACTCCAGGTTTACTGTATCCCTTGGACCTTCTCATTGACGATGAAACACAGAAATAGCTTCGGAATTAAATACAAAATGCACAATGCTGACTTAAGCACAAGAAGACTGACTCTTCTTACTGACAATGTTTTGAACCATTCCTGTGACACTAGTCATAGATTCCGATGCTTCACTTCAGGTTTACTGTATCCCTCTGACCTTCTTATTGACGATGAAACACAGAAATTGCACCGGAATTAAATACAAAAGGCACAATGCCGACTTAAGTACAAGAAGACTGACTCTTCATACTGTCTATGTTTTGACCCATTCATGTGACACTAGTTATAGATTCCGATGCTTCACTCCAGGTTTACTGAATCCCTTGGACCTTCTTATTGATGACGAAATACGGATATTGTATCAAATTAAATACAAAAGGCACAATACCGACTTAAGGACAAGTAGACTAACTCTTCTTACTGACTATGTTTTGAACCATTCCCGTGACAATAGTTATGGATTCCGATCCTTTACTTCAGGTTTACTGTATCCCTCAGACCTTCTTATTGACGATGAAATATAGAAGTTGCACCGGAATTAAATACAAAAGGCACAATGCCGACTTAAGTACAAGAAGACTGACTCTTCTTACTGTCTATGTTTTGAACCATTCCATTGACACTAGTTATAGATTTCGATGCTTCACTCCAGGTTTACTGTATCCCTTGGACCTTCTTATTGACGATGACACACTGAAATTGCATCGGAATTAAATACAAAATACAAAATGCCGACTTAAGTACAAGAAGACTGACTCTTCTTACTGACTATGTTTTGAACCATTCCTGTGACACTAGTTATAGATTCCGATGCTTCACTTCAGGTTTACTGTATCCCTCTGACCTTCTTATTGACGATGAAACACAGAAATAGCTTCGGAATTAAATGCAAAAGGCACAATGCCGACTTAAGCACAAGAAGACGGACTCTTCTTATTGATTATGTTTGAACCATTCCTTTGACACTAGTTATAGATTCCGATGCTTCACTTCAGGTTTACTGTATCCCTCTGACCTTCTTATTGACGATGAAACACAGAAATTGCACCGGAATTAAATACAAAAGGCACAATGCCGACATAAGTACAAGATGACTGACTCTTCATCCTGTCTATGTTTTGACCCATTCATGTGACACTAGTTATAGATTGCGATGCTTCACTCCAGGTTTAGTGTATCCCTTGGACCTGCTTATTGACGATGAAACACTGAAATTGCATCGGAATTAAATACAAAAGGCAAAATGCCGATTTAAGTACATGAAGACTGACTCTTCCCACTGTCTATGTTTGAACCATTCCTGTGACACTAGTTATAGATTCCGATGCTTCACTCCCGCTTTACCTTGGACCTTCTCATTGACGATGAAACACAGAAATAGCTTCGGAATTAAATGCAAAAGGCACAATGCCGACTTAAGCACAAGAAGACTGACTCTTCTTACTGATTATGTTTGAACCATTCCTGTGACACTAGTTATAGATTCCGATGCTTCACTTCAGGTTTACTGTATCCCTCTGACCTTCTAATTGACGATGAAACACAGAAATTGCATCGGAATTAAATAGAAAAGGCACAATGCCGACTTATGTACAAAAAGACTGACTCTTCTTACTGACTTTGTTTTCAACCATCCTGTGACACTAGTTATAGATTCCAATGCTTCACTTCAGATTTACTATATCCCTTGGACCTTCTTATTGACGATGAAACACAGAAATTGCATTGGAATGAAATACAAAAGGCACAATGCCGACTTAAGTACAAGAAGACTGACTCTTCTTACTGACTATGTTTTGAACCATTCCTGTGACACTAGTTATAGATTCCGATGCTTCACTCCAGGTTTACTGTATCCCTTGGACCTTTTTATTGACGATGAAACACTGAAATTGCATCGGAATTAAATACTAAAGGCAAAATGCCGACTTAAGTACAAGAAGACTGACTCTTCCCACTGTCTATGTTTTGAACCATTCCATAGACAGTAGTTATAGATTTCGATGCTTCACTCCAGGTTTACTGCATCCCTTGGACCTTTTTATTGACGAAGATACACTAAAATTGCATCGGAGTTAAATACAAAATGTAAAATGCCGACTTAAGTACAAGAAGACTGACTCCTCCAATTGTCTATGTTTTGAACCATTCCTGTGACACTAGTTATAGATTCCGATGCTTGTCTTCAGGTTTACTGTATTCCTTGGACCTTCTTATTGACGGTGGAACACAGAAATTGCATCGGAATTTAATACAAAAAGCACAATGCCGACTCAAGTACAAGAAGACTGACTCTTCTTACTGACTACGCTTTGAACCATTCCTGTGACACTAGTTATTGATTCCGATGCTTCACTTCAGGTTTACTGTATCCCTTGGACCTTCTTGTTGGCGATGAAACACAGAAGTTGCATCGGAATCAAATACAAAAGGCCCAATGCCGACTTAAGTAAAAGAAGACTGTATCTTCTTACTGTCTATGTTTTGAAACATTCCTGCGACACTAGTTAGAGGTTCCGGTGCTTCACTCCAGGTTTACTGTATCCCTTGGATCTTCTCATTGACGATGAAACACAGAAATAGCTTCGGAGTTAAATACAAAAGGCACAATGCTGACTTAAGGACAAGAAGACTGCCTCTTCTTACTGACTATGTTTTGAACCATTCCTGTGACACTAGTTATAGATTCCGATGCTTCACTTCAGGTTTACTTTATCCCTCTGACCTTCTTAATGACGATGAAACACAGAAATTGCACCGGAATTAAATACAAAAGGCACAATGCCGACATAAGTACAAGAAGACTGACTCTTCATACCGTCTATGTTTTGACCCATTCATGTGACACTAGTTATAGATTCCGATGCTTCACTCCAGGTTTACTGTATCCCTTGGACCGTCTTATTGACGATGAAACACTGAAATTGCATCGGAATTAAATACAAAAGGCAAAATGCCGACTTAAGTACAAGAAGACTGACTCTTCCCATTGTCTATGTTTGAACCATTCCTGTGACACTAGTTATAGATTCCGATGCTTCACTCCAGCTTTACTGTATCCCTTTGACCTTCTCATTGACGATGAAACACAGAACTAGCTTCGGAATTAAATACAAAAGGCACAATGCCGGCTAAAGGACAAGAAGACTGACTCATCTTACTGACTTTGTTTTGAACCATTCCTGTGACACTAGTTATAGATTCCAATGCTTCACTTCAGGTTTACTATATTCCTTATATCTTCTTATTGACGATGAACCACAGAAATTGCATCGGAAATAAATACACAAGGCACAATGCCGACTTAAGTACATGAAGACTGACTCTTCTTACTGACTATGTTTTGAACCATTCCTGTGACACTAGTTATAGATTCCGATGCTTCACTCCAGGTTTACTGTATCCCTTGGACCATCTCATTGACGATGAAACACTGAAATTGCATCGGAATTAAATACAAAAGGCAAAATGCCGACTTAAGTACAAGAAGACTGACTCTTCCCACTGTCTATGTTTTTACCCATTCCTGTGACACTAGTTAAAGATTCCGATGCTTCACTTCAGGTTTACTGTATCCCTCTGACCTTCTTATTGACCATGAAACACAGATATTGCACCGTAATTAAATACAAAAGGCACAATGCCGACTTAAGTACAAGAAGACTGACTCTACTTACTGTCTATGTTTTGAACCATTCCATTGACACTAGTTATAGATTCCGATGCTTCACTCCAGGTTTACTGTATCCCTTGGACCTTCTTATTGACGATGAAACACTGAAATTGCATCGGAATTAAATACAAAAGGCAAAATGCCGACTTAAGTACAAGAAGACTGACTCTTCCCACTGTCTATGTTTTTACCCATTCCTGTGACACTAGTTAAAGATTCCGATGCTTCACTTCAGGTTTACTGTATCCCTCTGACCTTCTTTTTGACGATGAAACACAGTAATTGCACCGGAATTAAATACAAAAGGCACAATGCCGACTTAAGTACAAGAAGACTGACTCTTCACACTGTCTATGATTTGAACCATTCCTGTGACACTAGTTATAGATTCCGATGCTTCACTCCAGGTTTACTGTATCCCTTGGACCTTCTCATTGACGATGAAACACAGAAATAGCTTCGGAATTAAATACAAATGGCACAATGCCGACTTAAGTACAAGAAGACTGTATATTCCTACTGTCTATGTTTTGAACCATTCCTGTGACACTATTTATAGATTCCGATGCTTCACTTTAGGTTTACTGTATCCCTTGGACCCTCTTGTTGACGATGAAAAACAGATATTGCATCGTAATTAAATACAAAAGACACAATGCCGACTTAAGGACAAGAAGACTGACTCTTCTTACTGACTATGTTTTGAACCATTCCTGTGACAATACTTATAGATTCCGATGCTTCAATTCAGGTTTACTGTATCCCTCTGACCTTCTTATTAACGATGAAACACAGAAATTGCACCGGAATTAAATACAAAAAGCACAATGCCGACTTAAGTACAAGAAGACTGACTCTACTTACTGTCTATGTTTTGAACCATTCCATTGACACTAGTTGTAGATTCCGATGCTTCACTCCAGGTTTACTGTATACCTTGGACCTTCTTATTGACGATGAAACACTGAAATTGCATCGGAATTAAATACAAAAGGCAAAATCCGACTTAAGTACAAGAAGACTGACTCTTCCCACTGTCTATGTTTTTACCCATTCCTGTGACACTAGTTAAAGATTCCGATGCTTCACTTCAGGTTTACTGTATCCCTCTGACCTTCTTATTGACGATGAAACACAGAAATTGCACCGGAATTAAATACAAAAGGCACAATGCCGACTTAAGTACAAGAAGACTGACTCTTCACACTGTCTATGTTTTGAACCATTCCTGTGACACTAGTTATAGATTCCGATGCTTCACTCCAGGTTTACTGTATCCCTTGGACCTTCTCATTGACGATGAAACACAGAAATAGCTTCGGAATTTATTACAAAAGGCACAATGCCGACTTAAGCACAAGAAGACTGACTCTTCTTACTGACTATGCTTTGAACCATTCCTGTGACGCTAGTTATAGATTCCGATGCTTCACTTCAGGTTTACTGTATCCCTCTGACCTTCTTATTGACGATGAAACACAGAAATTGCACCGGAATTAAATACAAAAGGCACAATGCCGTATAAGTACAAGAAGACTGACTCTTCATACTGTCTATGTTTTGACCCATTCATGTGACACTAGTTATAGATTCTGATGCTTCACTCCAGGTTTACTGAATCCCTTGGACCTTCTTATTGACGATGAAACACTGATATTGCATCGGAATTAAAAAAAGAAAAGGCACAATGTCGACTTATGTACAAGAAGACTGACTCTTCTTACTGACTTTGTTTTGAACCATCCTGTGACACTAGTTATAGATTCCAATGCTTCACTTCAGGTTTACTATATCCCTTGGACCTTCTTATTGACGATGAAACACAGAAATTGCATCGGAATTAAATACAAAAGGCACAATGCCGACTTAAGGACAAGAAGACTGACTCTTCTTACTGACTATGTTTTCAACCAATCCTGTGACACTAATTATAGATCATGATGCTTCACTTCAGGTTTACTGTATACCTCTTACCTTTCTAATTGACGATGAAACACAGAA
Source organism: Schistocerca piceifrons (assembly GCF_021461385.2). NCBI lineage: Eukaryota > Metazoa > Arthropoda > Insecta > Orthoptera > Acrididae > Schistocerca > Schistocerca piceifrons. Next base: position 542,505 of record NW_025728400.1, read on the forward strand.
ATTGAATCGGAATTAAATACAAAAGGCACAATGCCGACTTAAGTACAAGAAGACTGTATCTTCTTACTGTCTGTGTTTTGAACCATTCCTATGACACTAGTCATAGATTCCGATGCTTCACTTCAGGTTTACTGTATCCCTTGGACCCTCTTATTGACGATGAAACACAGAGTTTGCATCGGATTTAAATACAAAAGGCACAATACCGACTTAAGGACAAGTAGACTAACTCTTCTTACTGACTATGTTTTGAACCATTCCCGTGACAATAGTTATGGATTCCGATGCTTTACTTCAGGTTTACTGTATCCCTCTGACCTTCTTATTGATGATGAAACATAGAAATTGCACCGGAATTAAATACAAAAAGCACAATGCCGACTTAAGTACAAGAAGATTGACTCTTCTTACTGTCTATATTTTGAACCATTCCATTGACACTAGTTATAGATTTCGATGCTTCACTCCAGGTTTACTGTATCCCTTGGACCTTCTTATTGACGATGACACACTGAAATTGCATCGGAATTAAATACAAAATGCAAAATGCCGACTTAAGTACAAGAAGACTGACACTTCTTACTGACTATGTTTTGAACCATTCCTGTGACACTAGTTATAGATTCCGATGCTTCACTCCAGGTTTACTGTATCCCTTGGACCTTCTCATTGACGATGAAACACAGAAATAGCTTCGGAAGTAAATGCAAAAGGCACAATGCCGACTTAAGCACAAGAAGACTGACTCTTCTTACTGATTATGTTTTGAACCATTTCTGTGACACTAGTTATAGATTCCGATGCTTCACTTCAGGTTTACTGTATCCCTCTGACCTTCTAATTGACGATGAAACACAGAAATTGCACCGGAATTAAATACAAAAGGCACAATGCCGACTTAAGTACAAGAAGACTGACTCTTCATACTGTCTATGTTTGACCCATTCATGTGACACTAGTTATAGATTCCGATGCTTCACTCCAGGTTTACTGAATCCCTTGGACCTTCTTATTGACGATGAAACACTGACATTGCATCGGAATTAAATAGAAAAGGCACAATGCCGACTTATGTACAAGAAGACCGACTCTTCTTACTGACTTTGTTTTGAACCATCCTGTGACACTAGTTATACATTCCAATGCTTCACTTCAGATTTACTACATCCCTTGGATCTTCTTATTGACGATGAAACACAGAAATTGCATCGGAATTAAATACAAAAGGCACAATGCCGACTTAAGTACATGAAGACTGACTCTTCTTACTGACTATGGTTTGAACCATTCCTGTGACACTAGTTATAGATTCCGATGCTTCACTCCAGGTTTACTGTATCCCTTGGACCTTTTTATTGACGATGAAACACTGAAATTGCATCGGAATTAAATACTAAAGGCAAAATGCCGACTTAAGTACAAGAAGACTGACTCTTCCCACTGTCTATGTTTTGAACCATTCCATGGACACTAGTTATAGATTTCGATGCTTCACTCCAGGTTTACTGCATCCCTTGGACCCTTTTATTGACGATGACACACTGAAATTGCATCGGAATTAAATACAAATCGCAAAATGCCGACATACGTACAAGAAGACTGACTCTTCCTACTGTCAATGTTTTGAACCATTCCCGTGACACTAGTTATAGATTCCGATGCTTAACTTCAGGTTTACTGTATCTCTCTGACCTTATTGACGATGAAACACAGAAATCGCATCGGAATTAAATACAAAAGGCACAATACCGACTAAAGTACAAGAAGACTGACTCTTCTTACTGCCTATGTTTTGAACCATTTCTGTGACACTAGTTAGCGATTCCGATGCTTCACTTCAGCTTAACTGTATCATTTGGACCTTCTTATTAACGATGAACCACAGAAATTGCACCGGAATTAAATAGAAAAGGCCCAATGCCGACTTAAGTAAAAGAAGACTGTATCTTCTCACTGTCAATGTTTGAAACATTCCTGTGACACTAGTTATAGATTCCGATGCTTCACTCCAGGTTTACTGTATCCCTTGGACCTTCTCATTGACGATGAAACACAGAAATAGCTTCGGAATTAAATACAAAAGGCACAATGCTGACTTAAGGACAAGAAGACTGCCTCTTCTTACTGACTATGTTTTGAACCATTCCTGTGACACTAGTTATAGATTCCGATGCTTCACTTCAGGTTTACTGTATCCCTCTGACCTTCTTATTGACGATGAAACACAGAAATTGCACCGGGAATAAATACAAAAGGCACAATGCCGACATAAGTAAAAGAAGACTGACTCTTCATACTGTCTATGTTATGACCCATTCATGTGACACTAGTTATAGATTCCGATGCTTCACTCCAGGTTTACTGCATCCCTTGGACCTTCTTATTGACGATGAAACACTGAAATTGCATCGGAATTAAATACAAAAGGCAAAATGCCGACTTAAGTACAAGAAGACTGACTCTTCCCACTGTATATGTTTGAACCATTCCTGTGACACTAGTTATAGATTCCGATGCTTCACTCCAGCTTTACTGTATCCCTTGGACCTTCTCATTGACGATGAAACACAGAAATAGCTTCCGAATTAAATACAAAAGGCACAATGCCGACTTAAGGACAAGAAGACTGACTCTTCTTACTGACTTTGTTTTGAACCATTCCTGTGACACTAGTTATTAATTCCAATGCTTCACTTCAGGTTTACTATATCCCTTGGATCTTCGTATAGACGATGAACCACAGAAATTGCATCGGAATTAAATACAAAAGGCAGAATGCCGACTTAAGTACATGAAGACTGACTCTTCTTACTGACGATGTTTTGAACCATCCCTGTGACACAAGTTATAGATTCCGATGCTTCACTCCAGGTTTACTCTATCCCTTGGACCTTCTTATTGACGATGAAACACTGAAATTGCATCGGAATTAAATACTAAAGGCAAAATGCCGACATAAGTACAAGAAGACGGACTCTTCCCACTGTCTATCTTTTGAACCATTCCTGAGACACTAGTTATAGATTCCGATTCTTCACTTCAGGTTTACTGTATCCCTCTGACCTTATTGACGATGATACACACAAATTGCATCGGAATTAAATACAAAAGGCACAATACCGACTTAAGTACAAGAAGACTGAATCTTCTTACTGTCTATGTTTTGAAACATTCCTGTGACACTAGTTAGCGTTTCCGATGCTTCACTTCAGGTTTACTGTATCATTTGGAACTTCTTATTGACGATGAAACACAGGAATTACCTCGGAATTAAATACAAAATGCACAATGCCGACTTAAGTACAAAAAGACTGACTCTTCTTACTGACTATGTTTTGAACCGTTCCTGTGACACTAGTTATAGATTCAGATGCTTCACTTCAGGTTTAATGTATCCCTCTGACCTTCTTATTGACGATGAAACACAGAAATTGCACCGGAATTAAATAGAAAAGGCACAATGCCGACTTAAGTACAAGAAGACTGACTCTTCTTACTGTCTATGTTTTGAACCATTCCTGTGGCACTAGTTATAGATTCCGATGCTTCACTTCAGGATTACTGTATCCCTTAGACCTTCTTATTGGCGATGAAACACAGAAATTGCATCGGAATTAAATACAAAAGGCACAATGCCGACTTATGTACAAGAAGACTGTATCTTCCTACTGTCTATGTTTTGAACCATTCCTGTGACACTAGTTATAGATTCCGATGCTTCACTCCAGGTTTACTGTATCCCTTGGACCTTCTCATTGACGATGAAACACAGAAATTGCATCGGAATTAAATACAAAAGGCACAATGCCAACATAAGGACAAGAAGACTGACTCTTCTTACTGACTATGTTTTGACCCATTCCTGTGACACTAGTTATAGATTCCGATGCTTCAGTTCAGGTTTACTGTATCCATCCGACCTTCTTATTTATGATGAAACACAGAAATTGCATCGGAATTAAATAAAAAAGGCACTATGCTGACTTAAGTACAACAAGACTGACTCTTCTTGCTGTCTATGTTTAAACCATTCCATTGACACTAGTTATAGATTCCGATGCTTCACTCCAGGTTTACTGTATCCCTTGGACCTTCTTATTGACGATGAAACACAGAAATTGCATCGGAATTAAATACAATGGCACAATGCCAACTTAAGGGCAAGAAGACCGACACTTCCTACTGACTATGTTTTGAACCATTCCTGTGACACTAGTTTTAGATTCCGATGCTTCACTTCAGGTATCCTGTATCCCCTGGACCTTCTTATTGACGATGAAACACAGAAATTGCATCGGAAATAAATACAAAGGGCACAATGCCGACTTAAGTACAAGAAGACTGACTCTACTTACTGTCTGTGTTTTGAACCATTCCATTGACACTAGTTATAGATTCCGATGCTTCACTCCAGGTTTACTGTTTCCCTTGGACCTTCTTATTGACGATGAAACACTGAAATTGCATCGGAATTAAATACAAACGGCAAAATGCCGACTTAAGTACAAGAAGACTGACTCATCCCACTTTCTATGTTTTTACCCATTCCTGTGACACTAGTTAAAGATTCCGATGCTTCACTTCAGGTTTACTGTATCCCTCTGACCATTTTGACGATGAAACACAGAAATTGCATCGGAATTAAATACAAAAAGCACAATACCGACTTTAGTACAAGAGGACTGACTCTTCTTACTGTCTATGTTTTGAACCATTCCAGTGACACTAGTTAGCGTTTCCGACGCTTCACTTCAGGTTTACTGTATCATTTGGAACTTCTTATTGACGATGACACACAGAAATTACATCGGAATTAAAGATAAAAAGCACAATGCCGACTTAAGTACAAAAAGACTGACTCTTCATAATGACTATGTTTTGAACCATTGCTGTGACACTAGTTGTAGATTCCGATGCTTCACTTCAGGTTTACTGTATCCCTCTGACCTTCTCATTGACGATGAAACACAGAAATTGCACCGGAATTAAATAGAAAAGGCACAATGCCGACTTAAGTACAAGAAGACTGACTCTTCTTACTGTCTATGTTTGAACCATTCCTGTTACACTAGTTATAGGTTCCGATGCTTCACTTCAGGTTTACTGTATCCCTTGGACCTTCCTATTGACGATGAAACACAGAAATTGCATCGGAATTAAATACAAAAGGCACAATGCCGAGTTAAGGACAAGAAGACTGACTCTTCTTACTGACTATGTTTTGAACCATTCCAGTGACACTAGTTGTAGATTCCGATGCATTACTTCAGGTTTCCTGTATCATTTGGACCTTCTTATTGACGATAAAACACAGAAATTGCATCGGAATTAAATACAAAGGGCACAATGCCGACATAAGTACTGCCTATGTTTTGAACCATTCCTGTGACACTAGTTGTAGATTCCGATGCTTCATTCCAGGTTTACTGTATACCTTGGACCTTCTTATTGACGATGAAACACAGAAATTGCATCGGAATTAAATACAATGGCACAATGCCAACTTAAGGGCAAGAAGACCGACACTTCCTACTGACTATGTTTTGAACCATTCTTGTGACACTAGTTTTAGATTCCGATGCTTCACTTCAGGTATCCTGTATCCCCTGGAACTTCTTATTGACGATGAAACACAGAAATTGCATCCTAATTAAATGCAAAAGGCACTATGCCGACTTATGTACAAGAAAACTGACTCTTCTTACTGACTATGCTTTGAACCATTCCTGTGACACTAGTTATAGATTTCGTTGCTTCACTCCAGGTTTACTGTATCCCTCGGAACTACTTATTGACGATGAAACACAGAAATTGCATCGGAAATAAATTCAAAGGGCACAATGCCGACTTAAGGACAAGAAGACTGACTCTTCTTACTGACTATGATTTGAACCATTCCAGTGACACTAGTTATAGATTCCGATGCTTTACTTCAGGTTTACTGTATCCCTCTGACCTTTGTATTGATGTTGAAACACAGAAATTGCATCGGAATGAAATACAAATGGCACAACGCCGACTTAAGTACAAGCAGACTGTATCTTCCTACTGTCTATGTTTTGAACCATTCCTGTGACACTAGTTATAGATTCCGATGCTTCATTTCAGGTTTACTGCATCCCTTGGACCCTCTTATTGACAATGAAACACAGATATTGCATCGGAATTAAATACAAAAAGCACAATGCCGACGTAAGGACATGAAGACTGACTCTTCTTACTGACTATGATTTGAGCCATTCCTGTGACAATAGTTATAGATTCCGATGCTTCACTTCAGGTTTACAGTATCCCTCTGACCTTCTTATTGACGATGAAACACAGAAATTGCACCTGAATTAAATACAAAAGGCACAATGCCGACTTAAGTACAAGAAGACTGACTCTTCTTACTGTCTATGTTTTGAACCATTCCATTGACACTAGTTATAGATTCCGATGCTTCACCCCAGGTTTACTGTATCCCTTGGACCTTCTTATTGACGATGAAACACTGAAATTGCATCGGAATTAAATACAAAAGACAAAATGCCGACTTAAGTACAAGAAGACTGACTCTTCCCACTGTCTATGTTTTTACCCATTCCTGTGACACTAGTTTTAGATTCCGATGCTTCACTTCAGGTTTACTGTATCCCTCTGACCATATTGACGATGAAACACAGAAATTGCATCGGAATTAAATACAAAAGGCACAATACCGACTTAAGTACAAGAGGACTGACTCCTCTTACTGCCTATGTTTTGAACCATTCCTGTGACACTAGTTAGCGTTTCCGATGCTTCACTTCAGGTTTACTGTATCATTTGGAACTTCTTATTGACGATGAAACACAGAAATTACATCGGAATTAAATATAAAAGGCACAATGCCGACTTAAGTACAAAAAGACTGACTCTTCTTACTGACTATGTTTTGAACCATTCCTGTGACACTAGTTCTAGATTCCGATGCTTCACTTCATGTTTACTGTATCCCTCTGACCTTCTCATTGACGATGAAACACAGAAATTGCACCGGAATTAAATAGAAAAAGCACAATGCCGACTTAAGTACAAGAAGACTGACTCTTCTTACTGTCTATGTTTGAACCATTCCTGTGACACTAGTTATAGATTCCGATGCTTCACTTCAGGTTTACTGTATCCCTTGGACCTTCTTATTGACGATGAAACACAGAAATTGCATCGGAATTTAATACAAAAGGCACAATGCCGACTCATGTACAAGAAGGCTGTATCTTCCTACTGTCTATGTTTTGAACCATTCCTGTGACACTAGTTATAGATTCCGATGCTTCACTCCAGGTTTACTGTATCCCTTGGACCTTCTCATTGACGATGAAACACAGAAATTGCATCGGAATTAAATACAAAAGGCACAATGCCAACATAAGGACAAGAAGACTGACTCTTCTTACTGACTATGTTTTGAACCATTCCTGTGACACTAGTTATAGATTCCGATGCTTCAGTTCAGGTTTACTGTATCCATCTGACCTTCTTATTTATGATGAAACACAGAAATTGCACCGGAATTAAATACAAAACGCACAATGCCGACTTAAGTACAAGAAGACTGACTCTTCATACTGTCTATGTTTTGACCCATTCATGTGACACTAGTTATAGATTCCGATGCTTCACTCCAGGTTTACTGTATCCCTTGGACCTTCTTATTGACGATGAAACACAGAAATTGCATCGGAATTAAATACAATGGCACAATGCCAACTTAAGGGCAACAAGACCGACACTTCCTACTGACTATGTTTTGAACCATTCCTGTGACAATAGTTTTCGATTCCGATGCTTCACTTCAGGTATCCTGTATCCCCTGGACCTTCTTATTGACGATGAAACACAGAAATTGCATCGGAAATAAATACAAAGGGCACAATGCCGACTTAAGTACAAGAAGACTGACTCTACTTACTGTCTGTGTTTTGAACCATTCCATTGACACTAGTTATAGATTCCGATGCTTCACTCCAGGTTTACTGTATCCCTTGGACCTTCTTATTGACGAGGAAACACTGAAATTGCATCGGAATTAAATACAAACGGCAAAATGCCGACTTAAGTACAAGAAGACTGACTCGTCCCGCTTTCTATGTTTTTACCCATTCCTGTGACACTAGTTAAAGATTCCGATGCTTCACTTCAGGTTTACTGTATCCCTCTGACCATTTTGACGATGAAACACAGAAATTGCATCGGAATTAAATACAAAAAGCACAATACCGACTTAAGTACAAGAGGACTGACTCTTCTTACTGTTTTTTTTTGAACCATTCCTGTGACACTAGTTAGCGTTTCCGATGCTTCACTTCAGGTTTACTGTAACATTTGGAACTTCTTATTGACGATGAAAGACAGAAATTACATCGGAATTAAATATAAAAAGCACAATGCCGACTTAAGTACAAAAAGACTGACTCTTCATACTGACTATGTTTTGAACCATTGCTGTGACACTAGTTATAGATTCCGATGCTTCACTTCAGGTTTACTGTATCCCTCTGACCTTCTCATTGACGATGAAACACAGAAATTGCACCGGAATTAAATAGAAAAGGCACAATGCCGACTTAAGTACAAGAACACTGACTCTTCTTACTGTCTATGTTTGAACCATTCCTGTTACACTAGTTATAGATTCCGATGCTTCACTTCAGGTTTACTGTATCCCTTGGACCTTCCTATTGACGATGAAACACAGAAATTGCATCGGAATTAAATACAAAAGGCACAATGCCGAGTTAAGGACAAGAAGACTGACTCTTCTTACTGACTATGTTTTGAACCATTCCAGTGACACTAGTTGTAGATTCCGATGCATTACTTCTGGTTTCCTGTATCATTTGGACCTTCTTATTGACGGTAAAACACAGAAATTGCATCGGAATTAAATACGAAGGGCACAATGCCGACATAAGTACTGCCTATGTTTTGAACCATTCCTGTGACACTAGTTATTGATTCCGATGCTTCATTCCAGGTTTACTGTATACCTTGGACCTTCTTATTGACGATGAAACACAGAAATTGCATCGGAATTAAATACAATGGCACAATGCCAACTTAAGGGCAAGAAGACCGACACTTCCTACTGACTATGTTTTGAACCATTCCTGTGACACTAGTTTTAGATTCCGATGCTTCACTTCAGGTATCCTGTATCCCCTGGAACTTCTTATTGACGATGAAACACAGAAATTGCATCCTAATTAAATACAAAAGGCACAATGCCGAATTAAGCACAAGAAAACTCACTCTTCTTACTGACTATGCTTTGAACCATTCCTGTGACACTAGTTATAGATTTCGTTGCTTCACTCCAGGTTTACTGTATCCCTCGGAACTTCTTATTGACGATGAAACACAGAAATTGCATCGGAAATAAATTCAAAGGGCACAATGCCGACTTAAGGACAAGAAGACTGACTCTTCTTACTGACTATGATTTGAACCATTCCAGTGACACTAGTTATAGATTCCGATGCTTTACTACAGGTTTACTGTATCCCTCTGACCTTTGTATTGATGTTGAAACACAGAAATTGCATCGGAATGAAATACAAATGGCACAACGCCGACTTAAGTACAAGAAGACTGTATCTTCCTACTGTCTATGTTTTGAACCATTCCTGTGACACTAGTTATAGATTCCGATGCTTCATTTCAGGTTTACTGCATCCCTTGGACCCTCTTATTGACAATGAAACACAGATATTGCATCGGAATTAAATACAAAAAGCACAATGCCGACGTAAGGACAAGAAGACTGACTCTTCTTACTGACTATGATTTGAACCATTCCTGTGACAATAGTTATATATTCCGATGCTTCACTTCAGGTTTACAGTATCCCTTTGACCTTCGTATTGACGATGAAACACAGAAATTGCACCGGAATTAAATACAAAAGGCACAATGCCGACTTAAGTACAAGAAGACTGACTCTTCTTCCTGTCTATGTTTTGAACCATTCCATTGACACTAGTTATAGATTCCGATGCTTCACCCCAGGTTTACTGTATCCCTTGGACCTTCTTATTGACGATGAAACACTGAAATTGCATCGGAATTAAATACAAAAGACAAAATGCCGACTTAAGTACAAGAAGACTGACTCTTCCCACTGTCTATGTTTTTACCCATTCCTGTGACACTAGTTTTAGATTCCGATGCTTCACTTCAGGTTTACTGTATCCCTCTGACCATATTGACGATGAAACACAGAAATTGCATCGGAATTAAATACAAAAGGCACAATACCGACTTAAGTACAAGAGGACTGACTCCTCTTACTGTCTATGTTTTGAACCATTCCTGTGACACTAGTTAGCGTTTCCGATGCTTCACTTCAGGTTTACTGTATCATTTGGAACTTCTTATTGACGATGAAACACAGAAATTACAACGGAATTAAATATAAAAGGCACAATGCCGACTTAAGTACAAAAAGACTGACTCTTCCTACTGACTATGTTTTGAACCATTTCTGTGACACTAGTTCTAGATTCCGATGCTTCACTTCATGTTTACTGTATCCCTCTGACCTTCTCATTGACGATGAAACACAGAAGTTGCACCGGAATTAAATAGAAAAAGCACAATGCCGACTTAAGTACAAGAAGACTGACTCTTCTTACTGTCTATGTTTGAACCACTCCTGTGACACTAGTTATAGATTCCGATGCTTCACTTCAGGTTTACTGTATCCCTTGGACCTTCTTATTGACGATGAAACACAGAAATTGCATCGGAACTTAATACAAAAGGCACAATGCCGACTCAAGTACAAGAAGGCTGACTCTTCTGACTGACAATGTTTTGAACCATTTCTGTGACACTAGTTAATGATTCCGATGCTTCACTTCAGGGTTACTGAATCGCTCTGACCTTCTTATTTTCGATGAAACACAGAAATTGCATCGGCATTAAATACAAAAGGCACAATGCCGACTTAAGTACGAGGAGACTGACTCTTCTTACTGTCTATGTTTTGAACCATTCCTGTGACACTAGTTATAGATTCCAATGCTTCACTTCAGGTTTACTGTGTACCTTGGACCTTCTTATTGACGATGAAACACAGTAATTGCATCCGAATTAAACACAAAATTTACAATGCCGACATAAGTACAAGAAGACTGTATCTTCTTACTGTCTATGTTTTGAACCATTCATGTGACACTAGTTATAGATTCCGATGCTTCACTCCAGGTTTACTGTATCCCTCTGACCTTCCTATTGACGATGAAACACAGAAATTGCACACGAACTAAATACAAAAGACACAATGCCGATTTAAGTACAAGAAGACTGATTCTTCTTACTGTCTATGTTTTGAACCATTCCATTGACACTAGTTATAGATTCCGATGCTTCACTCCAGGTTTACTGTATTCCTTGCACCTTCTTATTGACGATGAAACACAGAAATTGCATCGGAATTAAATACAAAAGGCACAATGCCGACTTAAGGACAAGAAGACTGACTCTTCTTACTGACTATGTTTTGAACCATTCCTGTGACACTAGTTGTAGATTTCGATGCTTCACTTCAGGTTTCCTGTATCCCTTGGACCTTCTTATTGACGATAAAACACAGAAATCGCATCGGAATTAAATACAAAAGGCACAAAGCCGACATAAGTACTGTCTATGTTTTGAACCATTCCTGTGACACTAGTTATAGATTCCGATGCTTCATTCCAGGTTTACTGTATACCTTGGACCTTCTTATTGACGATGAAACACAGATATTGCATCAAAATTAAATAGAAAAGGCACAAGGCTGACTTAGGGGCAAGATGACTAACTCTTCTTACTGACTATGTTTTGAAACATTCCAGTGACACTAGATATAGATTTAGATGCTTTACTTCGGGTTTACTGTATCCCTCTGACCTTCCTATTGACGATGAAAAACAGAAATTGCACCGGAATTTAATTAAAAAGGCACAATGCCGACTTAAGTACAAGAAGACTGACTCTTCTTACTGTCTATGCTTTGAACCATTCCATTGACACTAGTTAAAGCTTCCGATGCTTCACTCCAGGCTTACTGGATCCCTTGGACCTTCTTATTGACGATGAAACACAAAAATTGCTTCGGAAATAGATACAAAAGGACAAGGCCGACTTGAGGACAAGAAGACTGACTCTTCTTACTGACTATGTTTTGAACCATTCCTGTGACACTAGTTATAGATTCCGATGCTTCACTCCAGGTTTACTGTATCCCTTGGACCTTCTTATTGACGATGAAACACAGAAATTGCATCGGAATTAAACACAAAAGGCACAATGCCGACTTAAGGACAAGGAGACTGACTCTTCTTACTGTCTATGTTTTGAACCATTCCTGTGACACTAGTTATAGATTCCAACGCTTCACTTCAGGTTTACTCTATCACTTGGACCTTCTTATTGGCGATGAATCACAGAAATTGCATCGGAATTAAGTACAAAAGGGACAATGCCGACTTACGTACAAGAAGACTGTATCTTCCTACTGTCTATATTTTGAACCATTCCTGTGACACTAGTTATAGATTCCGATGCTTCGCACCAGGTTTACTGTTTACCTTGGACCTTCTGATTGACGATGAAGCACAGAAATTGCATCGGAAATAAATACAAAAGGTACAATGCCGACATAAGGACAAGAAGACAGACTCTTCTTACTGACCATGTTTTGAACCATTCCTGTGACACTAGTTATAGATTCCGATGCCTCAGTTCAGGTTTTTTGTATCCATCTGAGCTGCTTATTGACGATGAAACACAGAAATTGCATCGGAATTAAATACAAAGGCACAATGCCGACTTAAGGGCAAGAAGACTGACTCTTCCTACTGACTATGTTTTCAACCATTCCTGTGACACTAGCTATAGATTCCGATGCTTCACTTCAGGTTTCCTGTATCGCTTGGACCTTCTAATTGACGATGAAACACAGAAATTGCATCGGAATTAAATACAAAAGGCACAATGCCGACTTAAGTACTGTCTATGTTTTGAACCATTCCTGTGACACTAGTTATAGATTCCGATGCTTCACTCCAGGTTTACTGTATACCTCGGACCCTCTTGTAGACGATGAAACACAGAAATTGCATCGGAATTAAATAGAAAAGGCACAAGGCCGACTTAAGGACAAGAAGACTGACTCTTCTTACTGACTATGTTTTGAACCATTCCAGTGACACTAGTTATAGATTCCGATGCTTCACTTCAGGTTTTCTGTATCCCTCTGACCTTCCTATTGACGATGAAACACAGAAATTGCACCGGAATTAAATTCAATAGACACAATGCCGATTTAAGTACAAGAAGTCTGACTCTTCTTACTGTCTATGTTTTGAACCATTCCATTGACACTAGTTATAGATTCCGATGCTTCACTCCAGGTTTACTGTATCCCTTGGACTTTCTTACTGACGATGAAACACAGAAATTGCATCGGAATTTAACACAAAATGCACAATGCCGACTTAAGGACAAGGAGACTGACTCTTCTTACTGACTATGTTTTGAAACATTCCAGTGACACTAGATATAGATTTAGATGCTTCACTTCAGGATTACTGTATCCCTCTGACCTTCCTATTGACGATGAAACACATATATTGCACCGGAATTAAATACAAAAGGCACAATGCCGACTTAAGTACAAGAAGACTGACTCTTCTTACTGTCTATGTTTTGAACCATTCCTGTGACACTAGTTGTAGATTTCGATGCTGCACTTCAGGTTTCCTGTATCCCTTGGACCTTCTTATTGACGATAAAACACAGAAATTGCATCGAAATTAAATACAAAAGGCACAATGCCGACATAAGTACTGTCTATGTTTTGAACCATTCCTGTGAAACTAGTTATAGATTCCGATGCATCATTCCAGGTTTGCTGTATAACTTGGACCTTCTTATTGACAATGAAACACAGATATTGCATCGGAATTAAATAGAAAAGGCACAAGGCTGACTTAAGGACAAGATGACTGACTCTTCTTACTGACTATGCTTTGAAATATTCCAGTGACACTTGATATTGATTTAGATGCTTCACTTCAGGTTTATTCTATCCCTCTGATCTTCCAATTGACGATGAAACACAGAAATTGCACCGGAATTAAATACAAAAGGCACAATGCCGACTTAAGTACAAGAAGACTGACTCTTCTTACTGTCTATGTTTTGAACCATTCCATTGACACTAGTTATAGATTCCGATGCTTCACTCCAGGTTTACTGTATCCCTTGGACCTTCTTATTGACGATGAAACACAAAAATTGCTTCGGAAATAAATACAAAAGCACAAGGCCGACTTAAGGACAAGAAGACTGACTCCTTTTACTGACTATGCTTTGAACCATTTCTGTGACACTAGTTATAGATTCCGATGCTTCACTCCAGGTTTACTGTATCCCTTGGACCTTCTTATTGACGATGAAACACAGACATTGCACCGGAATTAAATACAAAAGACACAATGCCGGCTTCAGTACAAGAACACTGACTCTTCCTACTGTCTATGTTTTGAACATTCCATTGACACTAGTTATAGATTCCGATGCTTCACTCCAGGTTTACTGTATCCCTTGGAACTTCTTATTGACGATGAAACACTGAAATTGCATCGGAATTAAATAGAAAAGACACAATGCCGACTTAAGTACAAGAAGACTGACTCTTCTTAGTGACTATGATTTGAACGATTCCTGTGACACTAGTTATAGATTGCGATGCTTCACTTCAGGTTTACTGTATCCCTTGAACCTTCGTATTAACGATGAAACACAGAAATTGCATCGGAATTAAATACAAAAGGCACAATGCCGACTTAAGTACATGAAAACTGACTCTTCTTACTGACTATATTTTGAACCATTCCTGTGACACTAGTTATAGATTCCCATGCTTGACTCCAGGTTTACTGTATCCCTTGGACCTTCTTATTGACGATGAAACACAGAAATTGCATAGGAAATAAATACAAAAAGCACAATGTTGACTTAAGGACTAGAAGACTGACTCTTCCTTCCGATTATGCTTTGAACCATTAATGTGACACTAGTTATAGATTCCGATGCTTCACTTCAGGTTTACTGTATACCTCTGACCTTCTTATTGACGATAGAACACAGAAATTGCATCGGAATTAAATACAAGCGGCACAATGTCGACTTAGGTACAAGAAGACTGACTCTTCTTACTGTCTATGTTTTGAACCACTCCTGTGACACTAGTTATAGATTCCGATTCTTCACTCCAGGTTCACTTTATCCCCTGGACCTTCTTATTGACGATGAAACACAGAAATTGCATAGGAATTAAATAGAAAAGACACAATGCCATCTTAAGGACAAGGAGACTTACTCTTCTTACTGACTATGTTTTGAACCATCCCTGTGACACTAGTTTTAGATTCCGATGCTTCACCTCAGGTTTACTGTATCCATCTGACCTTCTTATTGACGATGAAACACAGACATTGCACCGGAATTAAATACAAAAGGCACAATGCCGACTTAAGTACATGAAGACCGACTCTTTTTACTGACTATCTTTTGAAACATTCCTGTGACACTAGTTATAGTTTCCGATGCTTCTCTTCAGGTTTACCGTATCTCTCTGACCCTCATATTGACGATGAAACACAGAAATTGCATCGGAATTAAATACAAAAGGCACAATGCCGACTTAAGTGCAAGAAGTCTGACACTTCTTACAGTCTATGTTTGGAATCATTCCTGTGACACTAGTTATAGATTCCGATGCTTCACTCCAGGTTTACTGTATCCCATGGACCTTCTTATTGACGATGAAATGCAGAAATTGCATAGGAATTAAATAGAAAAGGCACAATGCCAACTTAAGTACAAGGAGACTGACTCTTCTTACTGTCTATGTTTGAACCATTCCACTGACACTAGTTATAGATTCCGATGCTTCACTCCTGGTTTACTGTATCCCTTGGAGCTTCATATTGCCGATGAAACACTGAAGTTGCATCGGAATTAGATAGAAAAGGCACAATGCTACTTAAGTACAAGAAGACTGACTCTTCTTACTGACTATGTTTTCAACCATTCCTGTGACACTAGTTATAGATTCCGATGCTTCACTTCATGTTTACTGTATCCCTTGGACCTTCTTATTGACGATGAAACACAGAAATTGCATCGTAATTAAATACAAAAAGCACAATGCCGACTTAAGTACATGAAGACTGACTCTTCTTACTGACTATGTTTTGATCATTCCTGTATCACTAGTTATAGTTTCCGATGCTTCAGTTCAGGTTTACTGTATCCCTTGAACCTTCTTATTGAAGATGAAATACAGAAATTGCATCGGAATTAAATACAAAAGGCACAATGCCGACTTAAGTACATGATGACTGACTCTTCTTACTGTCTCTGTTTTGAACCAATCCTATGACACTAGTTAGAGATTCCGATGCTTCACTCCAGGTTTCCTGTATCCCTTGGTCCTTCTTATTGACGATGTAACACAGAAATTGCATCGGAATTAAATACAATAGGCACAATGCCGATTTAAGGACAAGTAGCCTGCTCTTCTTACTGGCTATGTCTTTGAACCATTCCTGTGACACTAGTTATAGATTCCGATTCTTCACTTCGGGTTTACTGCATCCCCCTGACCTTCTTATTGACGATGAATCACAGAAATTGCATCGGAATTTAATATAAAAAGCACAATGCCGACTCAAGAACAAGAAGGCTGACTCTTCTTACTGTCTATGCTTTGAACCATACCTGTGACACTAGTTATAGTTTCCGATGCTTCCTTTCAGGTTTCCTGTATCCCTCTGACCTTCTTATTGACGATGAAACACAGAAATTGCATCGGAATTAAATACAAAAAGCACAATGCCGACTTAAGTACAAGAAGACTGACTCTTCTTACTGACTATGTTTTGATCCATTCTGTGACACTAGTTATAGATTCCGATGCTTCACTTCAGGATTACTGTATCCCTCAGATTATCTTATTGACGATGAAACACAGATATTGCATCGGAATTAAATACAAAGGGCACAATGCCGACTTAAGTACAAGATGACTGACTCTTCTTACTGTCTATGCTTTGAACCATTCCTGTGACACTAGTTATAGATTTTTATGCTTCACGTCAATTTTACTGTATCCCTTGGACCTCCTTATTGACGATAAAACACAGAAATTGCATCGGAATTAAATACAAAACGCACAATGCCGCCTTAAGGACAAGAAGACTGACTCTTCTTACTGACAATGTTTTGAACCATTCCAGTGACACTAGTTATAGATTCCGATGATTCACTTCAGGTTTTATGTATCCCTCTGACCTTCTTATTGACGATGAAACGCAGAAATTGCACCGGAATTAAATACAAAAGGCAAAAAGCAGACTTAATAACAAGAAGACTCACTCTTCTTACTGACTATGTTTTGAACCATTCCTGTGACACTAGTTATAGATTCCGATGCTTCACTTCAGGTTTACTGTATCACTTGGACCTTCTAATTGACGATGAAACACAGAAATAGCATCAGAATTAAATACAAAAGGCACAATGCCGACATAAGGACATGAAGACTGACTCTTCTTACTGACTATGTTTTGAACCATTCCTGTGACACTAGTTATAGATTCCGATGCTTCACTTTAGGTTTACTGTATCCCTCTTACCTTCTTATTGACGATGAAACACAGAAATTGCACCGGAATTAAATACAAAAAGCACAATGCCGACTTAAGTACAAGAAGACTGACTCGTCTTACTGACTATGTTTTGAACCATTCCTGTGACACAAGTTATAGATTCCGATGCTTCACTTCAGGTTTCCTGTATCCCTCTGACCTTCTTATTGACGATGAAACACAGAAATTGCACCGGACTTAAACCCAAAAGGCACAATCCCGACTTAAGTACAAGAAGACTGACTCTTCTTACTGTCTTTGCTTTGAGCAATTCCATTGACACTAGTTATTGATTCCGTGCTTCACTCCAGGCTTACTGTATCCCTTGGACCTTCTTATTGTCGTCGAAACACTGAAACTGCATCGGTATTAAATAGATTAGGCAAATATGAAGACTGAAGTACAAGAAGACTGACTCTTCTTACAGACTATGTTTTGAACCATTCCTGTGACACTAGTTATAGATTCCGATGCTTCACTTCAGGTTTACTGTATCCCTTGGACCTTCTTATTGACTATGAAACACAGAAATTGCATCGGAATTAAATACAAAAGGCACAATGCCGACTTAAGTACATAAAGACTAACTCTTCTTACTGACTATGTTTTGAACCATTCCTGTGACCCTACTTATAGATCCAATGCTTCACTTCAGGTTTACTGTATCCCTTGGACGTTCTTATTGACGATTAAACACTGAAATTGCATCGGAATAAAATACAAAAGGCACAATACCAACTTAGGTACATGAAGACTGACTCTTCTTACTGTCTATGTTTTGAACCATTCCTGTGACACTAGTTATCGATTCCGGTGCTTCACTTCAGGGTTACTGTATCCCTCTGACCTTCTTATTGACGATGATATTCAGATACTGCATCGGAATTAAATACAAGCGGCACAATGTCGACTTAGGTACAAGAAGACTGACTCTTCTTACTGTCTATGTTTGAACCATTCCTGTGACACTAGTTATAGATTCCGATTCTTCACTCCAGAATTACTGTATCCCTTGGACCTTCTTATTGACGATGAAACACAGAAATTGCATAGGAATTAAGTAGAAAAGGCACAATGCCGACTTAAGGACAAGAAGACTGACTCATCTTACTGACTATGTTTTGAACCATTCCTGTGACACTAGTTTTAGATTCCGATGCTTCACCTCAGGTTTACTGTATCCATCTGACCTTCTTATTGTCGATGAAACACACACATTGCACCGGAATAAAATACAAAAGGCAAATGCCGACTTAAGTACATGAAGACCGACTCTTTTTACTGACTATGTTTTGAACCATTCCTGTGACACTAGTTATAGATTCCGATGCTTCACTTCAGGTTTACTGTATCCCTCTGACCTTCGTATCGACGATGAAACACAGAAATTGCACCGGAATTAAATACAAAAGGCACAATGCCGACTTAAGTACAAGAAGTCTGACTAGTCTTACTGTCTATGTTTTGAACCATTCCACTGACACTAGTTATAGATTCCGATGCTTCACTCCAGGTTTACTGTATCCCTTGGATCTTCAATTTGACGATGAAACACTGAAGTTGCATCGGAATTAAATAGAAAAGGCACAATGCCGACTTAAGTACAAAATAGTCTGACAAGTCTTACTGTCTATGTTTTGAACCATTCCACTGACACTAGTTACAGATTCCGATGCTTCACTCCAGGTTTACTGTATCCCTTGGATCTTCATTTTGACGATGAAACACTGAAGTTGCATCGGAATTAAATAGAAAATGCACAATGCTACCTAAGTACAAGAAGACTGACTCTTCTTACTGACTATGTTTTCAACCATTCCTGTGACACTAGTTATAGATTCCGATGCTTCACTTCAGGTTTACTGTATCCCTTGGACCTTCTTATTGACGATGAAACACAGAAATTGCATCGTAATTAAATACAAAAAGCATATGCCGACTTAAGTACATGAAGACTGACTCTTCTTACTGACTATGTTTTGAACCATTCCTGTGTCACTAGTTATAGTTTCCGATGCTTCAGTTCAGGTTTACTGTATCCCTTGAACCTTCTTATTGACGATGAATCACAGAAATTGCATCGGAATTTAATATAAAAAGCACAATGCCAACTCCAGTACAAGAAGACTGGCTCTTCTTACTGTCTATGCTTTGAACCATACCTGTGACACTAGTTATAGATTCCGATGCTTCCTTTCCGGTTTCCTGTATCCCTCTGACGTTCTTATTGACGATGAAACACAGAAATTGCATCGGAATTAAATCCAAAGGCACAATGCCGACTTAAGTACAAGAAGACTGACTCTTCTTACTGACTATGTTTTGAACCATTCTGTGACACTAGTTATAGATTCCGATGCTTCACTTCAGGGTTACTCTATCCCTCAGATCATCTTATTGACGATGAAACACAGAAATTGCATCGGAATTAAATACAAAAGGCACAATGCCGACTTAAGTACAAGATGACTGGCTCTTCTTACTGTCTATGCTTTGAACCATTCATGTGACACTAGTTATAGATTTCTATGCTTCACGTCAGGTTTACTGTATCCCTTGGACCTTCTTATTGACGATGAAACACAGAAAGTGCATCGGAATTAAATACAAAAGGCACAATGCCGACTTAAGGACAAGAAAACTGACTCTTCTTACTGTCTATGTTTTGAACCATTCCAGTGACACTAGTTATAGATTCCGATGATTCACTTCAGGTTTTCTGTATCCCTCTGACCTTCTTATTGACGATGAAACACAGAAATTGCAACGAAATTAAATACAAATGGCACAATACCGACTTAAGTGCACGAAGACCGACTCTTCTTACTGACTATGCTTTGAACCATTCCTGTGATACTAGTTATAGATTCCGATGCTTTACTTCAGGATAACTGTATCCCTTGGACCTTCTTATTGACGATGAAACACAGAAATTGCATCGGAATGAAATATAAAAGGCACAATGCCGACTTAAGTACAAGAAGACTGTATCTTCTTACTGTCTATGCATTGAACCATTCCTGTGACACTAGTTACAGATTCCGATGCTTCACTTCAGGTTTACTGCATACCTCTGACCTTCTTATTGACGATGAAACACAGAAATTGCACCGGACTTATACCCAAAACGCACAATCCCGACTTAAGTACAAGAAGACTGACTCGTCTTACTGTCTATGCTTTGAGCCATTCTATTGACACTAGTTATAGATTCCGATGCTTCACTCCAGGTTTACTGTATCCCTTGGACCTTCTTATTTTCGATGAAACACTGAAATTGCATCGGTATTAAATAGATTAGGCAAATATGCCGACTTAAGTACAAGAAGACTGACTCTTCTTACTGACTATGTTTTGAACCATTCCTGTGACACTAATTATAGATTCCGATTCTTCACTTCAGGTTTCCTGTATCCCTTGGACCTCTTTGTTGACGATGAAACACAGAAATTGCATCGGAATTAAATACAAAAGGCACAATGCCGACTTAAGTACATTAAGACTGACTCTTCTTACTGACTATGTTTTGAACCATTCCTGTGACACTAGTTATAGATCCGATGCTTCACTTCAGGTTTACTGTATCCCTTGGACCTTCTTATTGACGATGAAACACTGAAATTGCATCGGATTTAAATAGAAAAGGCACAATGCCGACTTAAGTACATGAAGACCGACTCTTCTTACTGAATATGTTTTGAAACACTCCTGAGACACTTGTTATAGATTCCGATGCTTCACTTCAGATTTACTGTTTCCCTTGGACCTTCTTATTGACGATGAAACACAGAAATTGCACCGGAATTAAATACAAAAGGCACAAAGCAGACTTAATTACAAGAAGACAGACTCTTCTTACTGTCTATGCTTTGAACCATTCCATTGACACTATTTATAGATTCCCATACTTCTCTCCAGGTTTACTGTATCCCTTGGACCTTCTTATTGACGATGAAACACTGAAATTGCATCGGAATTGAATTGAAAAGGCACAATGCCGACTTAAGAACAAGAAGACTCACTCTTCTTTCTGACTATGATTTGAACCATTCCTGTGACACTAGTTATAAATTCCGATGCTTCACTTCAGGTTTACTGTATCCCTTGGATCTTCTTGTTGACGATGAAACACAGAAATTGCATCGGAATTAAATACAAAATGCACAATGCCGACTTAAGTACATGAAAACTGACTCTTCTTACTGACTATGTTTTTATCCATTCCTGTGACACTAGTTATAGATTCCGATGCTTCACTTTAGGTTTACTGTATCCCTCTGACCTTCTTATTGACGATGAAACACAGAAATTGCACCGGAATTAAATACAAAAAGCACAATCCCGACTTAAGTACAAGAAGACTGACTCTTCTTACTGTCTATGTTTTAACCATTCCTGTGACATTAGTTATAGATTCCGATGCTTCACTCCAGGTTTACTGTATCCCATGGACCTTCTTATTGACGATGAAACACAGAAATTGCATCGGAATTAAATACAAAAAGCACAATGCCGACTTAAGTACATGAAGACTGACTCTTCTTACTGACTATGTTTTGAACCGTTCCTGTGTCACTAGTTATAGTTTCCGATGCTTCAGTTCAGGTTTACTGTATCCCTTGAACCTTCTTATTGAAGATGAAACACAGAAATTGCATCGGAATTAAATACAAAAGGCACAATGCCGACTTAAGTACATGAAGACTGACTCTTCTTACTGTCTCTGTTTTGAACCATTCCTGTGACACTACTTATAGATTCCGATGCTTCACTCCAGGTTTCCTGTATCCCTTGGTCCTTCTTATTGACGATGTAACACAGAAATTGCATCGCAATTAAATACAATTGGTACAATGCCGATTTAAGGACAAGAAGACTGACTCTTCTTACTGACTATGTTTTTGAACCATTCCTGTGACACTAGTTATAGATTCCGATTCTTCACTTCGGGTTTACTGTATCCCCCTGACCTTCTTATTGACGATGAATCACAGAAATTGCATCGGAATGTAATATAAAAGGCACAATGCCGACTTAAGTATAAGATGACTGACTCTTCTTACTGTCTATGCTTTGAACCATTCCTGTGACACTAGTTATAGATTTCTATGCTTCACGTCAATTTTACTGTATCCCTTGGACCTTCTTATTGACGATAAAACACAGAAATTGCATCGGAATTAAATACAAAAGGCACAATGCCGACTTAAGGACAAGAAGACTGACTCTTCTTACGGACTATGTTTTGAAGCATTCCAGTGACACTAGTTATAGATTCCGATGATTCACTTCAGGTTTTATGTATCCCTTGGACCTTCTTATTGACGATGAAACACAGAAATTGCGCCGGACTTAAACCCAAAAGGCACAATCCCGACTTAGGTACAAGAAGACTGACTCTTCTTACTGTCTATGCTTTGAGCCATTCCATTGACACAAGTTATAGATTGCGATGCTTCACTCCAGTTTTACTGTATCCCTTGGACCTTCTTATTGTCGATGAAACACTGAAATTGCATCGGTATTAAATAGATTAGGCAAATATGCCGACTTAAGTACAAGAAGACTGACTCTTCTTACTGACTATGTTTTGAACCATTCCTGTGACACTAGTTATAGATTCCGATTATTCACTTCAGGTTTACTGTATCCCTTGGACCTTCTTATTGACAATGAAACACAGAAATTGCATCGGAATTAAATACAAAAGGCACAATGCCGACTTATGTACATGAAGACTGACTCTTCTTACTGACTATGTTTTGAACCATTCCTGTGACACTAGTTATAGATCCGATGCTTCACTTCAGGTTTACTGTATCCCTTGGACCTTCTTGTTGACGATTAAACACTGAAATTGCATCGCAATTAAATAGAAAAAGCACAATGCCGACTTAAGGACAAGAAGACTCACTCTTCTTACTGACTATGTTTTGAACCATTCCTGTGACGCTAGTTATAGATTCCGATGCTTCACTTCAGGTTTACTGTATCCCTTGGACCTTCTTATTGACGATGAAACACAGATATAGCATCAGAATTAAATACAAAAGGCACAATGCCGACTTAAGGACATGAAGACTGACTCTTCTCACTGACTATGCTTTGAACCATTCCTGTGACACTAGTTATTGATTCCGATGCTTCAGTTTAGGTTTACTGTATCCCTCTGACCTTCTTATTGACGATGAAACACAGAAATTGCACCGGAATTAAATACAAAAAGCACAATGCCGATTTAAGTACAAGAAGACTGACTCGTCTTACTTACTATGTTTTGAACCAATCCTGTGACACAAGTTATAGATTCCGATGCTTCACTTCAGGTTTCCAGTATCCCTCTGACCATCTTATTGACGATGAAACACAGAAATTGCACCGGACTTAAACCCAAAAGGCACAATCCCGACTTAAGTACAAGAAGACTGACTCTTCTTACTGTCTTTGGTTTGAGCAATTCCATTGACACTAGTTATTGATTCCGTGCTTCACTCCATGTTTACTGTATCCCTTGGACCTTCTTATTGTCGATGAAACACTGAAATTGCATCGGTATTAAATAGATTAGGCAAATATGCCGACTGAAGTACAAGAAGACTGACTCTTCTTACTGACTATGTTTTGAACCATTCCTGTGACACTAGTTACAGATCCGATGCTTCACTTCAGGTCTACTGTATCCCTTGGACGTTCTTATTGACGATTAAACATAGAAATTGAATCGGAATTAAATACAAAAGGCACAATGCCGACTTAAGTACATGAAGACCGACTCTTCTTACTGACTATGTTTTGAACCATTCCAGTGACACTAGTTATAGGTTCCGATGCTTCACTTCAGGTTTACTGTATCCCTCCGACCTTCCTATTGACGATGAAACACAGAAATTGCACCGGAATTAAATACAAAAGACACAATGCCGACTTAAGTACAAAAACACTGACTCTTCCTACTGTCTATGTTTTGAACATTCCATTGACACTAGTTATAGATTCCGATGCTTCACTCCAGATTTACTGTATCCCTTGGACCTTTGTAATTGACGATGAAACACTGAAATTGCATCGGAATTAAATAGAAAAGACACAATGCCGACTTAAGTACAAGAAGACTGACTCTTCTTAATGACTATGATTTGAACCATTCCTGTGACACTAGTTATAGATTGCGATGCTTCACTTCAGGTTTACGGTATCCCTTGAACCTTCGTATTAACGATGAAACACAGATATTGCATCGGAATTAAATACAAAAGGCACAATGCCGACTTAAGTACATGAAAACTGACTCTTCTTACTGACTATGTTTTGAATCATTCCTGTGTCACTAGTCATAGGTTCCGATGCTTCACTTCTGAATTACTGTATCCCTTGAACCTTCTTATTGACGATGAACCACAGAAATTGCATCGGAATTAAATACAAAATTCACAATGCCAACTCAGGTACATGAAGACTGACTCTTCTTACCGTCTATGTTTTGAACCATTCCTGTGACACTATTTACAGATTCCCATGCTTCACTCCAGGTTTACTGTATCCCTTGTACCTTTTTATTGACGATGAAACACAGAAATTGCATAGGAAATAAATACAAAAAACACAATGTTGACTTAAGGACAAGAAGACTGACTCTTCCTTCCGATTATGTTTTGAACCATTAATGTGACACTAGTTATAGATTCCGAAGCTTCACTTCAGGTTTACTGTATCCCTCTGACCTTCTTATTGACGATGAAACACAGAAATTGCATCGGAATTAAATAGAAAAGGCACAATGCCGACTTAAGAAGAAGAAGAATCACTCTTCTTACTGACTATGATTTGAACCATTCCTGTGACACTAGTTATAGATCCGATGCTTCACTTCAGGTTTCCTGTATCCCTTGGACCTTCTTATTGACGATGAAACACAGAAATTGCATCGGAATTAAATAGAAAAAGCACAATGCCGACTTAAGAACAAGAAGACTCACTCTTCTTACTGACTATGTTTTGAACCATTCCTGTGACACTAGTTATAGATTCCGATGCTTCACTTCAGGTTTACTGTATCCCTTGGACCTTCTTATTGACGATGAAACACAGAAATAGCATCAGAATTAAATACAAAAGGCACAATGCCGACTTAAGGACATGAAGACTGATTCTTCTTACTATGTTTTGAACCATTCCTGTGACACTAGTTATAGATTCCGATGCTTCACCTTAGTTTTACTGTATCCCTCTGACCTTCTTATTGACGATAAAACACAGAAATTGCACCGGAATTAAATACAAAAAGCACAATGCCGACTTAAGTACAAGAAGACTGACTCTTCTTACTGTCTTTGCTTTGAGCAATTCCATTGACACTAGTTATTGATTCCGTGCTTTACTCCAGGTTTACTGTATCCCTTGGACCTTCTTATTGTCGATGAAACACTGAAATTGCATCGGTATTAAATAGATTAGGCAAATATGCCGACTGTAGTACAAGAAGACTGACTCTTCTTACAGACTATGTTTTGAACCATTCCTGTGACACTAGTTATAGATTCCGATGCTTCACTTCAGGTTTACTGTATCCCGCGGACGTTCTTATTGACGACTAAACACTGAAATTGCATCGGAATTAAATACAAAGGGCACAATGCCAACTTAGGTACATGAAGACTGACTCTTCTTACTGTCTATGTTTTGAACCATTCCTGTGACACTAGTTATAGATTCCCATGCTTCACTCCCGGTTTACTGTATCCCTTGGACCTTCTTATTGACGATGAAAGACAGAAATTGCATAGGAAATAAATACAAAAAGCACAATGTTGACTTAAGGACAAGAAGACTGACTCTTCTTACTGACTATGTTTTTGAACCTTTCCTGTGACACTAGTTATAGATTCCGATGCTTCACTTCAGGTTTACTGTATCCTTTGGACCTTCTTATTGACGATGAAACACAGAAATTGCATCGTAATTAAATACAAAAAGCACAATGCCGACTTAAGTACATGAAGACTGACTCTTCGTACTGACTATGTTTTGAACCATTCCTGTGTCACTAGTTATAGTTTCCGATGCTTCAGTTCAGGTTTACTGTATACCTTGAACCTTCTTATTGACGATGAAACACAGAAATTGCATCGGAATTAAATACAATAGGCACAATGCCGACCTAAGGACAAGAAGACTGACTCTTCTTACTGACTATGTTTTTGAACCATTCCTGTGACACTAGTTATAGATTCCGATTCTTCACTTCGGGTTTACTGTATCCCCCTGACCTTCTTATTGACGATGAATCACAGAAATTGCATCGGAATTTAATATAAAAAGCACAATGC
Organism: Schistocerca piceifrons; assembly: GCF_021461385.2. Classification (NCBI taxonomy): domain Eukaryota; kingdom Metazoa; phylum Arthropoda; class Insecta; order Orthoptera; family Acrididae; genus Schistocerca; species Schistocerca piceifrons. The sequence continues at coordinate 569,560 of NW_025728400.1, forward strand.
CGACTCAAGTACAAGAATACTGGCTCTTCTTACTGTCTATGCTTTGAACCATACCCGTGAAACTAGTTATAGATTCCGATGCTTCCTTTCAGGTTTCCTGTATCCCTCTGACCTTCTTATTGACGATGAAACACAGAAATTGCATCGGAATTAAATACAAAAGGCACAATGCCGACTTAAGTACAAGAAGACTGACTCTTCTTACTGACTATGTTTTGATCCATTCTGTGACACTAGTTATAGATACCGATGCTTCACTTCAGGGTTACTGTATCCCTCAGATCATCTTATTGACGATGAAACACAGAAATTGCATCGGAATTAAATACGATAGGCACAATGCCGACTTAAGTACAAGATGACTGACTCTTCTTACTGTCTATGCTTTGAACCATTCCTGTGATACTAGTTATAGATTCCGATGCTTCACTTCAGGTTTCCCGTATCCCTCTGACCATCTTATTGACGATGAAACACAGATATTGCACCGGACTTAAACCCAAAAGGCACAATCCCGACTTAAGTACAAGAAGACTGACTCTAGTTACTGTCTTTGCTTTGAACCATTCCATTGACACTAGTTATTGATTCCGTGCTTCACTCCAGGTTTACTGTATCCCATGGACCTACTTATTGACGATGAAACACAGAAATTGCATCGGAATTAAATACAAAAGGCACAATGCCGACTTAAGTACATTAAGACTGACTCTTCTTACTGACTATGTTTTGAGCCATTCCTGTGACACTAGTTATAGATCCGATGCTTCACTTCAGGTTTACTGTATCCCTTGGACGTTCTTATTGACGATTAAACACTGAAATTGAATCGGAATTAAATACAAAAGGCACAATGCCGACTTAAGTACATGAAGACCGACTCTTTTTACTGACTATGATTTGAACCATTCCAGTGACACTAGTTATAGATTCCGATGCTTCACTTCAGGTTTACTGTATCCCTCTGACCTTCCTATTGACGATGAAACACAGAAATTGCATCGGAATTAAATACAAAAGACACAATGCCGACTTAAGTACAAGAACACTGACTCTTCCTACTGTCAATGTTTTGAACATTCCATTGACACTAGTTATAGATTCCGATGCTTCACTCCAGGTTTACTGTGTCCCTTGGACCTTCCTATTGACGATGAAACACTGAAATTGCATCGCAATTAAATAGAAAAGACACAATGCCGACATAAGTACAAGAAGACTGACTCTTCTTACTGACTATGATTTGAACTATTCCTGTGACACTAGTTATAGATTGCGATGCTCCACTTCAGGTTTACTGTATCCCTTGGACCTTCGTATTAACGATGAAACACAGAAATTGCATCGGAATTAAATACAAGAGGCACAATGCCGACTTAAGTACATGAAAACTGACTCTTCTTACTGACTATGTTTTGAACCATTCCTGATACACTAGTTATAGATTCCGATGCTTCACTTCAGATTTACTGTATCCCTTGAACCTTCTTATTGACGATGAAACACAGAAATTGCATCGGAATTAAATACAAAAGGCACAATGACAACTTAGATACATGAAGACTGACTCTTCTTACTGTCTATGTTTTGAACCGTTCCTGTGACACTAGTTATAGATTCCCATGCTTCACTCCAGGTTTACTGTATCCCTTGGACCTTCTTACTGACGATGAAACACAGAAATTGCACCGGAATTAAATACAAAAGGCACAAAGCAGACTTAATTGCAAGAAGACTGACTCTTCTTACTGTCTATGCTTTGAACCATTCCATTAATACTATTTATAGATTCCCTTACTTCACTCCAGGTTTACTGTATCCCTTGGACCTTCTTATTGACGATGAAACACTGAAATTGAATCGGAATTAAATACAAAAGGCACAATGCCGACTTAAGTACATGAAGACTGACTCTTCTTACTGACTATGTTTTGAACCATTCCAGTGACACTAGTTATAGATTCCGATGATTCACTTCAGGTTTTATGTATCCCTTGGACCTTCTTATTGACGATGAAGCACAGAAATTGCATAGGAATTGAATATAAAAGGCACAATGCCGACATAAGTACAAGAAGACTTTATCTTCTTACTGTCTATGTATTGAACCATTCCTGTGACACTAGTTATAGATTTCGATGCTTCACTTCAGGTTTACTGTATACATCTGACCTTCGTATTGACGATGAAACACAGATATTGCACCGGACTTAAACCAAAAAGGCACAATCCCGACTTAAGTATATGAAGGCTGTTTCTTCTTACTGACTATGTTTTGAACCATTCCTGTTACACTAGTTATAGATCCGATGCTTCACTTCAGGTTTACTGTATCCCTCTGACCTTCTTGTTGACGATGAAACACAGAAATTGCACCCGGAATGAAATACAAAAAGCACAATGCCGACTTAAGTACAAGAAGACTGACTCATCTTACTGACTGTGTTTTGAACCATTCCTGTGACACAAGTTATAGATTCCGATGCTTCACTTCAGGTTTCCTGTATCCCTCTGACCATCTTATTGACGATGAAACACAGAAATTGTCCGGACTTAAACCTAAAAGGCACAATCCCGACTTAAGTACAACAAGACTGACTCTTCTTACTGTCTTTGCTTTGAGCAATTCCATTGACACTAGTTATTGATTCCGTGCTTCACTCCAGGTTTACTGTATCCCTTGGACCTTCTTATTGTCGATGAAACACTGATATTGCATCGGCATTAAATAGATTAGGCAAATATGCCGACTGAAGTACAAGAAGACTGACTCTTCTTACTGACTATGTTTTGAACCATTCCTGTGACACTAGTTATAGATTCCGATGCTTCACTTCAGGTTTACTGTATCCCTTGGACCTTCTTATTGACGATGAAACACAGAATTTGCATCGGAATTAATTACAAAAGGCACAATGCCGACTTAAGTACATGATGACTGACTCTTCTTACTGACTATGTTTTGAACCATACCTGTGACACTAGTTATAGATCCGATGCTTCACTTCAGGTTTACTGTATCCCTTGGACGTTCTTATTGACGATTAAACACTGAAATTGCATCGGAATTAAATACAAAAGGCACAATGCCGACTTAAGTACATGAAAACTGACTCTACTTACTGACTATGTTTTGAACCATTCCTGTGACACTAGTTATAGATTGCGAAGCTTCACTTCAGGTTTACTGTATCCCTTGAACCTTCTTATTGACGATGAAACACAGAAATTGCATCGGAATGAAATACAAAAGGCACAATGCCAACTTAGGTACATGAAGACTGACTCTTCTTACTGTCTATGTTGTGAACCATTCCTGTGACACTAGTTATAGATTCCCAAGCTTCACTCCAGGTTTACTGTATCCCTTGGACCTTCTTATTGATGATGAAACACAGAAATTGCATAGAAAATAAATACAAAAAGCACAATGTTGACATAAGGACAAGAAGACTGACTCTTCTTACTGACTATGTTTTGAACCATTCCTGTGACACTAGTTTTAGGTTCCGATGCTTCACCTCAGGTTTACTGTATCCATCTGACCTTCGTATTGTCGATGAAACACAGACATTGCACCTTAATAAAATACAAAAGGCACAATGATGACTTAAGTACATGAAGACCGACTCTTTTTACTGACTATGTTTTTAACCATTCCTGTGACACTTGTTATAGATTCCGATGCTTCACTTCAGGTTTACTGTATCCCTCTGACCTTCCTATTGACGATGAAACACAGAAATTGTACCGGAATTAAATACAAAATGCACAATGCCGACTTAAGTACAAGAAGTCTGACAAGTCTTACTGTCTATGTTTTGAACCATTCCACTGACTCTAGATATAGATTCCGATGCTTCACTCCAGGTTTTCTGTATCCCTTGGATCTTCATTGTGACGATGAAACACTGAAGTTGCATCGGAATTAAATAGAATAGGCACAATGGTACTTAAGTACAAGAAGACTGACTCTTCTTACTGACTATGTTTTCAACCATTCCTGTGACACTAGTTATAGATTCCGATGCTTCACTTCAGGTTTACTGTATCCCTTGGACCTTCTTATTGACGATGAAACACAGAAATTGCATCGTAATTAAATACAAAAAGCACAATGCCGACTTATGTACATGAAGACTGACTCTTCTTACTGACTATGTTTTGAACCATTCCTGTGTCACTAGTTATAGTTTCCGATGCTTCAGTTCAGGTTTACTGTATCCCTTGAACCTTCTTATTGACGATGAAACACAGAAATTGCATCGGAATTAAATCCAAAAGGCACAATGCCGACATAAGTACATGAAGACTGACTCTTCTTACTGTCTCTGTTTTGAACCATTCCTGTGACACTAATTATAGATTCCGATGCTTCACTCCAGGTTTCCTGTATCCCTTGGTCCTTCTTATTGACGACGAAACACAGAAATTGCATCGGAATTAAAAGCAATAGGCACAATGCCGACCTAAGGACAAGAAAACTGACTCTTCTTACTGACTATGTTTTTGAACCATTCCTGTGACACTAGTTATAGATTCCGATTCTTCACTTCGGGTTTACTGTATCCCCCTGACCTTCTGATTGACGATGATTCACAGAAATTGCATCGGAATTTAATATAAAAAGCACAATGCCGACTCAAGTACAAGAAGACTGACTCTTCTTACTGTCTATGCTTTGAACCATACCTGTGACACTAGGTATAGATTCCGATGCTTCCTTTCAGGTTTCCTGTATACCTCCGACCTTCTTATTGACGATGAAACACAGAAATTGCATCGGAATTAAATACAAAAGGCACAATGCCGACTTAAGTACAAGAAGACTCACTCTTCTTACTGACTATGTTTAGAACCATTCCTGTGACACTAGTTATAGATTCCGATGCTTCACTTTAGGTTTGTTGTATCCCTCTGACCTTCGTATTGACGATGAAACACAGAAATTGCACCGGAATTAAATACAAAAAGCATAATGCCGACTTAAGTACAAGAAGACTGACTCGTCTTACTGACTATGTTTTGAACCATTCCTGTGACACAAGTTATAGGTTCCGATGCTTCACTTCAGGTTTCCTGTATCCCTCTGACCATCTTATTGACGATGAAACACAGAAATTGCACCGGACTTAAACCCAAAAGGCACAATCCCGACTTAAGTACAAGAAGACTGACTCTTCTTACTGTCTTTGCTTTGAGCCATTCCATTAACACTAGTTATTGATTCCGTGCTTCACTCCAGGTTTACTGTATCCCTTGGGCCTTCTTATTGTCGATGAAACACTGAAATAGCATCGGTATTAAATAGATTAGGCAAATATGCCGACTGAAGTACAAGAAGACTGACTCTTCTTACTGACTATGTTTGAACCATTCCTGTGACACTAGTTATAGATTCTGATGCTTCACTTCAGGTTTACTGTATCCCTTGGACCTTCTTATTGACGATGAAACACAGAAATTGCATCGGAATTAAATACAAAAGGCACAATGCCGACTTAAGTACATGAAGACTGACTCTTCTCACTGACTATGTTTTGAACCATTCCTGTGACACTAGTTATAGATCCGATGCTTCACTTCATGTTTACTGTATCCCTTGGACGTTCTCATTGACGATTAAACACTGAAATTGCATCGGAATTAAATACAAAAGGCACATTGCCGACTTAAGTACATGAAGACCGACTCTTCTTACTGACTATAATTTGAACCATTCCAGTGACACTAGTTATAGATTCCGATGCTTCACTTCAGGTTTACTGTATCCCTCTGACCTTCCTATTGACGATGAAACACAGAAATTGCACCGGAATTAAATACAAAAGACACAATGCCGACTTAAGTACAAGAACACTGACTCCTCCTACTGTCTATGTTTTGAACATTCCATTGACACTAGTTATAGATTCCAATGCTTCACTCCAGGTTTACTGAGTCCCTTGGACCTTCTTATTGACGATGAAACACTGAAATTGCATCGGAATTAAATAGAAAAGACATAATGCCGACTTAAGTACAAGAAGACTGACTCTTCTTACTGACCATGATTTGAACCATTCCTGTGACACTAGTTATAGATTGCGATGCTTCACTTCAGGTTTACTGTATCCCTTGGACCTTCTTATTAACGATGAAACACAGAAATTGCATCGGAATTAAATACAAAAGGCACAATGCCGACTTAAGTACATGAAAACTGACTCTTCTTACTGACTATGATTTGAACCATTCCTGTGACACTAGTTATAGATTCCGATGCTTCACTTCAGGTTTACTGTATCCCTTGAACCTTCTTATTGACGATGAAACACAGAAATTGCATCGGAATTAAATACAAAAGGCACAATGCCAACTTAGGTACATGAAGACTGACTCTTCTTACTGTCTATGTTTTGAACCGTTCCTGTGACACCAGTTAGAGATTCCCATGCTTCGCTTCAGGTTTACTGTATCCCTTGGACCTTCTTATTGACGATGAAACACAGAAATTGCATCGGAATTAAATAGAAAGTGCACAATGCCGACATAAGTACAAGAAGACTGACTCTTCTTACTATCTCTGTTTTGAACCATTCCTGTGACACTAGTTATAGATTCCGATGCATCACTCCAGGTTTCCTGTATCCCTTGGTATTTCTTATTGACGATGTAACACAGAAATTGCATCGGAATTAAATACAATAGGCACAATGCCGATTTAAGGACAAGAAGACTGACTCTTCTTACTGACTATGTTTTTGAACCATTCCTGTGACACTAGTTATAGATTCCGATGCTTCCTTTCAGGTTTCCTGTATCCCTCTGACCTTCTTATTGACGACGAAACACAGAAATTGCGTCGGAATTAAATACAAAGGCACAATGCCGACTTAAGTACAAGAAGACTGACTCTTCTTAATGACTATGTTTTGAACCATTCTGTGGCACTAGTTATAGATTCCGATGCTTCACTTCAGGGTTACTGTATCCCTCAGATCATCTTATTGACGATGAAGCACAGAAATTGCATCGGAATTAAACACAAAAGGCACAATGCCAACTTAAATACAAGATGACTGACTCTTCTTACTGTCTATGCTTTGAACCATTCCTGTGACACTAGTTATAGATTTCTATGCTTCACGTCAATTTTACTCTATCCCTTGGACCTTCTTATTGACGATAAAACACAGACATTGCATCGGAATTAAGTACAAAATGCACAATGCCGACTTAAGGACAAGAAGACTGACTCTTCTTACTGACTATGTTTTGAACCATTCCAGTGACACTAGTTATAGATTCCGATGATTCACTTCAGGTTTTATGTATCCCTTGGACCTTCTTATTGACGATGAAACACAGAAATTGCATCGGAATTAAATAGAAAGTGCACAATGCCGACATAAGTACAAGAAGACTGACTCTTCTTACTATCTCTGTTTTGAACCATTCCTGTGACACTAGTTATAGATTCCGATGCTTCACTCCAGGTTTCCTGTATCCCTTGGTATTTCTTATAGACGATGTAACACAGAAATTGCATCGGAATTAAATACAATAGGCACAATGCCGATTTAAGGACAAGAAGACTGACTCTTCTCACTGACTATGTTTTGAACCATTCCTGTGACACTAGTTATAGATCCGATGCTTCACTTCATGTTTACTGTATCCCTTGGACGTTCTCATTGACGATTAAACACTGAAATTGCATCGGAATTAAATACAAAAGGCACATTGCCGACTTAAGTACATGAAGACCGACTCTTCTTACTGACTATAATTTGAACCATTCCAGTGACACTAGTTATAGATTTCGATGCTTCACTTCAGGTTTACTGTATACATCTGACCTTCTTATTGACGATGAAACACAGATATTGCACCGGACTTAAACCCAAAAGGCACACTCCCGACTTAAGTATATGAAGACTGACTCTTCTTACTGACTATGTTTTGAACCATTCCTGCTACACTAGTTATAGATCCGAAGCTTCACTTCAGGTTTACTGTATCCCTTGGACCTTCTTATTGACGATTAAACACTGAAATTGCATCGGAATTAAATAGAAAAGGCACAATGCCGACTTAAGTACATGAAGACCGACTCTTCTTACTGACTATGTTTTGAACCATTCCTGTGACACTTGTTATAGATTCCGATGCTTCACTTCAGATGTACTGTTTCTCTTGGACCTTCCTATTGACGATGAAACACATAAATTGCACCGGAATTAAATACAAAAGACATAATGCCGACTTAAGTACAAGAACACTGACTCCTCCTACTGTCTATGTTTTGAACATTCCATAGACACTAGTTATAGATTCCAATGCTTCACTCCAGGTTTACTGTGTCCCTTGGACCTTCTTATTGACGATGAAACACTGAAATTGCATCGGAATTAAATGGAAAAGACACAATGCCGACTTACGGACAAGAAGACTGACTCTTCTTACTGACCATGATTTGAACCATTCCTGTGACACCAGTTATAGATTGCGATGCTTCACTTCAGGTTTACTGTATCCCTTGGACCTTCTTATTAACGATGAAACACAGAAATTGCATCGGAATTAAATACAAAAGGCACAATGCCGACTTAAGTACATGAAAACTGACTCTTCTTACTGACTATGATTTGAACCATTCCTGTGACACTAGTTATAGATTCCGATGCTTCACTTCAGGTTTACTGTATCCCTTGAACCTTCTTATTGACGATGAAACACAGAAATTGCATCGGAATTAAATACAAAAGGCACAATGCCAACTTAGGTACATGAAGACTGACTCTTCTTACTGTCTATGTTTTGAACCGTTCCTGTGACACCAGTTATAGATTCCCATGCTTCGCTCCAGGTGTACTGTATCCCTTGGACCTTCTTATTGACGATGAAACACAGAAATTGCATAGGAAATAAATACAAAAAGCACAATGTTGACTTAAGGACAAGAAGACTGACTCTTCCTTCCGATTATGTTTTGAAATATTAATGTGACACTAGTTATAGATTCCGATGCTTCACTTCAGGTTTACTGTATCCCTCTGACCTTCTTATTGACGATGAAACACAGAAATTGCATCAGAATTAAATAGAAAGTGCACAATGCCGACATAAGTACAAGAAGACTGACTCTTCTTTCTGACTATGTTTTGAACCATTTCAGTGACACTAGTTATCGTTTCCGGTGCTTCACTTCAGGGTTACTGTATCCCTCTGACCTTCTTATTGACGATGAAATACAGAAATTGCATCGGAATTAAATACAAGCGGCACAATGTCGACTTAGGTACAAGAAGACTGACTCTTCTTACTGTCTATGTTTTGAACCATTCCTGTGACACTAGTTATAGATTCCGATTCTTCACTCCAGGTTTACTGTATCCCTTGGACCTTCTTATTGACGATGAAACACAGAAATTGCATAGGAATTAAATAGAAAAGGCACAATGCCATCTTAAGGACAAGAAGACTGACTCTTTTTACTGACTATGTTTTGAACCATTCCTGTGACACTAGGTTTAGATTCCGATGCTTCACCTCAGGTTTACTGTATCCATCTGACCTCCTTATTGACGATGAAACACAGACATTGCACCAGAATTAAATACAAAAGGCACAATGCCGACTTAAGTACATGAAGACCGACTCTTTTTACTGACTATGTTTTGAACCATTCCTGTGACACTAGTTATAGATTCCGATCATTCACATCAGGTTTACTGTATCCCTCTGACCCTCATATTAACGATGAAACACAGAAATTGCATCGGAATTAAATACAAAAGGCACAATGCCGACTTAAGTACAAGAAGTTTGACACTTCTTACTGTCTATGATTTGAACCATTCCTGTGACACTAGTTATAGATTCCGATGCTACACTCCAGGTTTACTGTATCCCATGGACCTTCTTATTGACGATGAAACGCAGAAAATGCATAGGAATTAAATAGAAAAGGCACAATGCCAACTTAAGTACAAGGAGACTGACTCTTCTTACTGTCTATGTTTTGAACCATTCCACTGACACTAGTTATAGATTCCGATGCTTCACTCCAGGTTTACTGTATACCTTGGACCTTCATATTCACGATGAAAAACTGAAGTTGCATCGGAATTAAATAGAAAAGGCACAATGCTACTCAAGTACAAGAAGACTGACTCTTCTTACTGACTATGTTTTAAACCATTCCTGTGACACTAGTTATAGATTCCGATGCTTCACTTCATGTTTACTGTATCCCTTGGAACTTCTTATTGACGATGAAACTCAGAAATTGCATCGTAATTATATACAAAAAGCACAATGTCGACTTAAGTACATGAAGGCTGAATCTTATTACTGACTATGTTTTGAACCATTAGTGTGTCACTAGTTAAAGTTTCCGATGCTTCAGTTCAGGTTTACTGAATCCCTTAAACCTTCTTATTGAAGATGAAGCACAGAAATTGCATCGGAATTAAATACAAAAGGCACAATGCCGACTTAAGTACATGAAGACTGACTCTTCTTACAGTCTCTGTATCGAACAATTCCTGTGACACTAGTTATAGAGTCCGATGCTTCACTCCAGGTTTCCTGTATCCCTTGGTATTTCTTATTGACGATGTGACAAGAAATTGCATCGGAATTAAATACAATAGGCACAATGCCGATTTAAGGACAAGAAGACTGACTCTTCTTACTGACTATGTTTTTGAACCATTCCTGTGACACTAGTTATAGATTCCGATTCTGCACTTCGGGTTTACTGTATCCCCCTGACCTTCTTATTGACGATGAATGACAGAAATTGCATCGGAATTTAATATAAAAAGCACAATGCCAACTCAAGTACAAGAAGACTGACACTTCTTACTGTTTATGCTTTGAACCATACCTGTGACACTAGTTATAGATTTCGATGCTTCCTTTCAGGTTTCCTGTATCCCTCTGACCTTCTTATTGACGATGAAACACAGAAATTGCATCGGAATTAAATACAAAGGCACAATGCCGACTTAAGTACAAGAAGACTGACTCTTCTTACTGACTATGTTTTGAACCATTCCTGTGACACTAGTTATAGATCCGATGCTTCACTTCAGGTTTACTGTATCCCTTGGACCTTCTTATTGACGATTAAACACTGAAATTGCATCGGAATTAAATAGAAAAGGCACAATGCCGACTTAAGTACATGAAGACCGACTCTTCTTACTGACTATGTTTTGAACCATTCCTGTGACACTTGTTACAGATTCCGATGCTTCACTTCAGATTTACTGTTTCCCTTGGACCTTCTTATTGACGATGAAACACAGAAATTGCACCGGAATTAAATCCAAAAGGCACAAAGCAGACTTAATTACAAGAAGACTGCCTCTTCTTACTGTCTATGTTTTGAACAATTTCATTGACACTATTTATAGATTCCGATGCTTCACTTCAGGTTTACTGTATCCCATGGACCTTCTTATTGACGATGAAACACAGAAATAGCATCAGAATTAAATACAAAAGGCACAATGCCGACTTAAGGACATGAAGACTGACTCTTCTTACTGACTATGTTTTGAACCATTCCTGTGACACTAGTTATAGATTCCGATGCTTCACTTTAGGTTTACTGTATCCCTCTGACCTTCGTATTGACGATGAAACACAGAAATTGCACCGGAATGAAATACAAAAAGCACAATGCCGACTTAAGTACAAGAAGACTGACTCGTCTTACTGACTATGATTAGAACCATTCCTGTGACACAAGTTATAGATTCCGATGCTTCACTTCAGGTTTCCTGTATCCCTCTGACCATCTTATTGACGATGAAACACAGAAATTGTCCGGACTTAAACCCAAAAGGCACAATCCCGACTTAAGTACAAGAAGACTGACTCTTCTTACTGTCTTTGCTTTGAGCAATTCCATTGACACTAGTTATTGATTCCGTGCTTCACTCCAGGTTTACTGTATCCCTTGGACCTTCTTATTGTCGATGAAACACTGAAATTGCATCGGTATTAAATAGATTAGGCAAATATGCCGACTGAAGTACAAGAAGACTGACTCTTCTTACTGACTATGTTTTGAACCATTCCTGTGACACTAGTTGTAGATTCCGATGCATCACTTCAGGTTTACTGTATCCCTTGGACCTTCTTATTGACGATGAAACACAGAAATTGCATCGGAATTAAATACAAAAGGCACAATGCCGACTAAAGTACATGAAGACTGACTCTTCTTACTGACTATGTTTTGAACCATACCTGTGACACTAGTTATAGATCCGATGCTTCACTTCAGGTTTACTGTATCCCTTGGACGTTCTTATTGACGATTAAACACTGAAATTGCATCGGAATTAAATACAAAAGGCACAATGCCAACTTAGGTACATGAAGACTGACTCTTCTTACTGTCTATGTTTTGAACCATTCCTGTGACACTAGTTATAGATTCCCATGCTTCACTCCAGGTTTACTGTATCCCTTGAACCTTCTTATTGATGATGAAACACAGAAATTGCATAGGAAATAAATACAAAAAGCACAATGTTGATTTAAGGACAAGAAGACTGACTCTTCTTACTGACTATGTTTTGAACCATTCCTGTGACACTAGTTATAGATTGCGATGCTTCAATTCAGGTTTACTGTATCCCTCTGACCTTCCTATTGACGATGAAACACATAAGTTGTACCGGAATTAAATACAAAATGCACAATGCCGACTTAAATACAAGAAGTCTGACAAGTCTTACTGTCTATGTTTTGAACCATTCCACTGACACTAGTTATAGATTCCGATGCTTCACTCCAGGCTTTCTGTATCCCTTGGATCTTCATTTTGACGATGAAACACTGAAGTTGCATCGGAATTAAATAGAAAAGGCACAATGGTACTTAAGTACAAGAATACTGACTCTTCTTACTGACTATGTTTTCAACCATTCCTGTGACACTAGTTATAGATTCCGATGCTTCACTTCAGGTTTAGTGTATCCCTTGGACCTTCATATCGACGATGAAACACAGAAATTGCATCGTAATTAAATTCAAAAAGCACAATGCCGACTTAAGTACATGAAGACTGACTCTTCTTACTGACTATGTTTTGAACCATTCCTGTGTCACTAGTTATAGTTTCCGATGCCTCAGTTCAGGTTTACTGTATCCCTTGAACCTTCTTATTGACGATGAAACACAGAAATTGCATCGGAATTAAATCGAAAAGGCTCAAAGCAGACTTAATTACATGAAGACTGACTCTTCTTACTGTCTATGCTTTGAACCAGTCCATTGACACTATTTATAGATTCCCATACTTCACTCCAGGTTTACTGTATCCCTTGGACCTTCTTATTGACGATGAAACACTGAAATTGCATCGGAATTAAATAGAAAAGGCTCAATGCCGACTTAAGGACAAGAAGACTCACTCTTCTTACTGACTATGTTTTGAACCATTCCTGTGACACTAGTTATAGATTCCGATGCTTTACTTCAGGTTTACTGTATCCCTTGGACCTTCTTATTGACGATGAAACACAGAAATTGCATCGGATTTAAATACAAAAGGTACAATGCCGACTTAAGTACATGAAGACTGACTCTTCTTACTGACTACGTTTTGAACCATTCCTGTGACACTAGTTATAGATCCGATGCTTCACTTCAGGTTTTCTGTATCCCTTGGACCTTCTTATTGACGATGAAACACAGAAATTGCATCGGAATTAAATACAAAAGGCACAATGCCGACTTAAGTACATGAAGACTGACTCTTCTTACTGACTATGCTTTTATCCATTCCTGTGACACTAGTTATAGATTCCGATGCTACACCTCAGGTTTACTGTATCCCATGGACCTTCTTATTGACGATGAAACACAGAAATAGCATCGGAAATAGATACAAAAGGCACAATGCCGACTTAAGGACATGAAGACTGACTCTTCTTACTGACTATGTTTTGAACCATTCCTGTGACACTAGTTATAGATTCCGATGCTTCACTTTAGGTTTACTGTATCCCTCGGACCTTCTTATTGACGATGAAACACAGAAATTGCACCGGAATTAAATACAAAATGCACAATGCCGACTTAAGTACAAGAAGACTGACTCGTCTTACTGACTATGGTTTGAACCATTCCTGTGACACAAGTTATAGATTCCGATGCTCCACTTCAGGTTTCCTGTATCCCCCTGACCGTCTTATTGTCGATGAAACACAGAAATTGCACCGGACTTAAACCCAAAAGGCACAATCCCGACTTAAGTACAAGAAGACTCACTCTTCTTACTGTCTTTGCTTTGAGCCATTCCATTGACACTAGTTATTGATTCCGTGCTTCACTCCAGGTTTACTGTATCCCTTTGACCTTCTTATTGTCGATAAAACACTGAAATTGCATCGGTATTAAAGAGATTAGCCAAATATGCCGACTGAAGTACAAGAAGACTGACTCTTCTTTCTGACTATGTTTGAACCATTCCTGTGACACTAGTTATAGATTCCGATGCTTCACTTAAGGTTTACTGTATCCATTGGACCTTCTTATTGTCGATCAATCACAGAAATTGCATCGGAATTAAATACAAAAGGCACAATGCCGACTTAAGTACATGAAGACTAACTCTTCTTACTGACTATGTTTTGAACCATTCCTGTGACACTAGTTATAGATTCCGATGCTTCACTTCAGGTTTACTGTATCCCTCTGACCTTCCTATTGACGATGAAACACAGAAATTGCACCGGAATTAAATACAAAAGACACAATGCCGACTTAAGTACAAGAACACTGACTCTTCCTACTGTCTATGTTTTGAACATTCCATTGACACTAGTTATAGATTCCCATGCTTCGCTCCAGGTTTACTGTATCCCTTGGACCTTCTTATTGACGATGAAACACAGAAATTGCATAGGAAATAAATACAAAAAGCACAATGTTGACTTAAGGACAAGAAGACTGACTCTTCCTTCCGATTATGTTTTGAACCATTAATTTGACACTGGTTATAGATTCCGATGCTTCACTTCAGGTTTACTCTATCCCTCTGACCTTCTTATTGACGATGAAACACAGAAATTGCATCGGAATTAAATAGAAAGTGCACAATGCCGACATAAGTACAAGAAGACTGACTCTTCTTTCTGACTATGTTTTGAACCATTTCTGTGACACTAGTTATCGTTTCCGGTGCTTCACTTCAGGGTTACTGTATCCCTCTGACCTTCTTATTGACGATGAAATACAGAAATTGCATCGGAATTAAATACAAGCGGCACAATGTCGACTTATGTACAAGACGACTGACTCTTCTTACTGTCTATGTTTTGAATCATTCCTGTGACACTAGTTATAGATTCCGATTCTTCACTCCAGGTTTACTGTATCCCTTGGACCTTATTATTGACGATGAAACACAGAAATTGCATAGGAATTAAATAGAAAAGGCACAATGCCATCTTAAGGACAAGAAGACTGACTCTTTTTACTGACTATGTTCTGAACCATTCCACTGACACTAGTAATAGATTCCGATGCTTCACTCCAGGTTTACTGTATCCCTTGGACCTTCATATTCACGATGAAACACTGAAGTTGCATCGGAATTAAATAGAAAAGGCACAATGCTACTTAAGTACAAGAAGACTGACTCTTCTTACTGACTACGTTATCAACCATTCCTGTGACACTAGTTATAGATTCCGATGCTTCACTTCATGTTTACTGTCTCTCTTGGACCTTCTTATTGAAGATGAAACACTGAAATTGCATCGGTATTAAATAGATTAGGCAAATATGCCGACTTAAGTACAAGAAGATTGACTCTTCTTACTGACTATGGTTTGAACCATTCCTGTGACACTAGTTATAGATTCCGATTCTTCACTTCAGATTTACTGTATCCCTTGGACCTTCTTATTGACGTTGAAACACAGAAATTGCATCGGATTTAAATACAAAAGGTACAATGCCGACTTAAGTACATGAAGACTGACTGTTCTTACTGACTATGTTTTGAACCATTCCTGTGACACCAGTTATAGATCCGATGCTTCACTTCGGGTTTACTGTATCCCCCTGACCTTCTTATTGACGATGAATGACAGAAATTGCATCGGAATTTAATATAAAAGGCACAATGCCAACTCAAGTACAAGAAGACTGACACTTCTTACTGTCTATGCTTTGAACCATACCTGTGACACTAGTTATAGATTCCGATGCTTCCTTTCAGGTTTCCTGTATCCCTCTGACCTTCTTATTGACGATGAAACACAGAAATTGCATCGGAATTAAATACAAAGGCACAATGCCGACTTAAGTACAAGAAGACTGACTCTTCTTACTGACTATGTTTTGAACCATTCTGTGACACTAGTTATAGATTCCGATGCTTCACTTCAGGGTTACTGTATCCCTCAGATCATCTTATTGACGATGAAGCACAGAAATTGCATCGAAATGAAATACAAAAGGCACAATGCCAACTTAAATACAAGATGACTGACTCTTCTTACTGTCTATGCTTTGAACCATTCCTGTGACACTAGTTATAGATTTCTATGCTTCACGTCAAATTTACTGTATCCCTTGGACCTTCTTATTGACGATAAAACACAGACATTGCATCGGAATTAAATACAAAAGGCACAATGCCGACTTAAGGACAAGAAGACTGACTCTTCTTACTGACTATGTTTTGAACCATTCCAGTGACACTAGTTATAGATTCCGATGATTCACTTCAGGTTTTATGTATCCATTGGACCTTCTTATTGACGATGAAACACAGAAATTGCATAGGAATTAAATATAAAAGGCACAATGCCGACATAAGTACAAGAAGACTGTATCTTCTTACTGTCTATGTATTGAACCATTCCTGTGACACTAGTTATAGATTTCGATGCTTCACTTCAGGTTTACTGTATACATCTGACCTCCTTATTGACAATGAAACACAGATATTGCACCGGACTTAAACCCAAAAGGCACAATCCCGTCGTAAGTATATGAAGACTGACTCTTCTTACTGACTATGTTTTGAACCATTCCTGTGACACTAGTCATAGATGCTTCACTTCAGGTTTACTGTATCCCTTGGACCTTCTTATTGACGATTAAACACTGAAATTGCATCGGAATTAAATAGAAAAGGCACAATGCCGACTTAAGTACATGAAGACCGACTCTTCTTACTGACTATGTTTTGAACCATTCCTGTGACACTTGTTATAGATTCCGATGCTTCACTTCAGATTTACTGTTTCCCTTGGACCTTCTTATTGACGATGAAACACAGAAATTGCACCGGAATTAAATCCAAAAGGCACAAAGAAGACTTAATTACAAGAGGACTGCCTCTTCTTACTGTCTATGTTTGAACCATTCCATTGACACTATTTATAGATTCCGATGCTTCACTTCAGGTTTACTGTATCCCTTGGACCTTCTTATTGACGATGAAACACAGAAATAGCATCAGAATTAAATACAAAAGGCACAATGCCGACTTAAGGACACGAAGACTGACTCTTCTTACTGACTATGTTTTGAACCATTCCTGTGACACTAGTTACAGATTCCGATGCTTCACTTTAGGTTTACTGTATCCCTCTGACCTTCTTATTGACGATGAAACACAGAAATTGCACCGGAATGAAATACAAAAAGCACAATGCCGACTTAAGTACAAGAAGACTGACTCGTCTTACTGACTATGATTTGAACCATTCCTGTGACACAAGTTATAGATTCCGATGCTTCACTTCAGGTTTCCTGTATCACTCTGACCATCTTATTGACGATGAAACACAGAAATTGTCCGGACTTAAACCCAAAAGCCACAATCCCGACTTAAGTACAAGAAGACTGACTCTTCTTACTGTCTTTGCTTTGAGCAATTCCATTGACACTATTTATTGATTCCGAGCTTCACTCCAGGTTTACTGTATCCCTTGGACCTTCTTATTGTCGATGAAACACTGAAATTGCATCGGTATTAAATAGATTAGCAAATATGCCGACTGAAGTACAAGAAGACTGACTCTTCTTACTGACTATGTTTTGAACCATTCCTGTGACACTAGTTATAGATTCCGATGCTTCACTTCAGGTTTACTGTATCCCTTGGACCTTCTTATTGACGATGAAACACAGAAATTGCATCGGAATTAAATACAAAAGGCACAATGCCGACTTAAGTACATGAAGACTGACTCTTCTTACTGACTATGTTTTGAACCATACCTGTGACACTAGTTATAGATCCGATGCTTCACTTCAGGTTTACTGTATCCCTTGGACGTTCTTATTGACGATTAAACACTGAAATTGCATCGGAATTAAATACAAAAGGCACAATGCCAACTTAAATACAAGATGACTGACTCTTCTTACTGTCTATGCTTTGAACCATTCCTGTGACACTAGTTATAGATTTCTATGCTTCACGTCAAATTTACTGTATCCATTGGACCTTCTTATTGACGATAAAACACAGACATTGCATCGGAATTAAATACAAAAGGCACAATGCCGACTTAAGGACAAGAAGACTGACTCTTCTTACTGACTATGTTTTGAACCATTCCAGTGACACTAGTTATAGATTCCGATGATTCACTTCAGGTTTTATGTATCCATTGGACCTTCTTATTGACGATGAAACACAGAAATTGCATAGGAATTAAATATAAAAGGCACAATGCCGACATAAGTACAAGAAGACTGTATCTTCTTACTGTCTATGTATTGAACCATTCCTGTGACACTAGTTATAGATTTCGATGCTTCACTTCAGGTTTACTGTATACATCTGACCTCCTTATTGACAATGAAACACAGATATTGCACCGGACTTAAACCGAAAAGGCACAATCCCGTCTTAAGTATATGAAGACTGACTCTTCTTACTGACTATGTTTTGAACCATTCCTGTGACACTAGTTATAGATGCTTCACTTCAGGTTTACTGTATCCCTTGGACCTTCTTATTGACGATTAAACACTGAAATTGCATCGGAATTAAATAGAAAAGGCACAATGCCGACTTAAGTACATGAAGACCGACTCTTCTTACTGACTATGTTTTGAACCATTCCTGTGACACTTGTTATAGATTCCGATGCTTCACTTCAGATTTACTGTTTCCCTTGGACCTTCTTATCGACGATGAAACACAGAAATTGCACCGGAATTAAATCCAAAAGGCACAAAGAAGACTTAATTACAAGAGGACTGCCTCTTCTTACTGTCTATGTTTGAACCATTCCATTGACACTATTTATAGATTCCGATGCTTCACTTCAGGTTTACTGTATCCCTTGGACCTTCTTATTGACGATGAAACACAGAAATAGCATCAGAATTAAATACAAAAGGCACAATGCCGACTTAAGGACACGAAGACTGACTCTTCTTACTGACTATGTTTTGAACCATTCCTGTGACACTAGTTATAGATTCCGATGCTTCACTTTAGGTTTACTGTATCCCTCTGACCTTCTTATTGACGATGAAACACAGAAATTGCACCGGAATGAAATACAAAAAGCACAATGCCGACTTAAGTACAAGAAGACTGACTCGTCTTACTGACTATGATTTGAACCATTCCTGTGACACAAGTTATAGATTCCGATGCTTCACTTCAGGTTTCCTGTATCACTCTGACCATCTTATTGACGATGAAACACAGAAATTGTCCGGACTTAAACCCAAAAGGCACAATCCCGACTTAAGTACAAGAAGACTGACTCTTCTTACTGTCTTTGCTTTGAGCAATTCCATTGACACTAGTTATTGATTCCGAGCTTCACTCCAGGTTTACTGTATCCCTTGGACCTTCTTATTGTCGATGAAACACTGAAATTGCATCGGTATTAAATAGATTAGCAAATATGCCGACTGAAGTACAAGAAGACTGACTCTTCTTACTGACTATGCTTTGAACCATTCCTGTGACACTAGTTATAGATTCCGATGCTTCACTTCAGGTTTACTGTATCCCTTGGACCTTCTTATTGACGATGAAACACAGAAATTGCATCGGAATTAAATTCAAAAGGCACAATGCCGACTTAAGTACATGAAGACTGACTCTTCTTACTGACTATGTTTTGAACCATACCTGTGACACTAGTTATAGATCCGATGCTTCACTTCAGGTTTACTGTATCCCTTGGACGTTCTTATTGACGATTAAACACTGAAATTGCATCGGAATTAAATACAAAAGGCACAATGCCGACTTAAGTACATGAAAACTGACTCTACTTACTGACTATGTTTTGAACCATTCCTGTGACACTAGTTATAGATTGCGATGCTTCACTTCAGGTTTACTGTATCCCTTGAACCTTCTTATTGACGATGAAACACAGAAATTGCATCGGAATTAAATACAAAAGGCACAATGCCAACTTAGGTACATGAAGACTGACTCTGCTTACTGTCTATGTTTTGAACCATTCCTTTGACACTAGTTATAGATTCCCATGCTTCACTTCAGGGTTACTGTATCCCTCAGATCATCTTATTGACGATGAAGCACAGAAATTGCATCGGAATTAAAAACAAAAGGCACAATGCCAACTTAAATACAAGATGACTGACTCTTCTTACTGTCTATGCTTTGAACCATTCCTGTGACACTAGTTATAGATTTCTATGCTTCACGTCAAATTTACTGTATCCCTTGGACCTTCTTATTGACGATAAAACACAGACATTGCATCGGAATTAAATACAAAAGGCACAATGCCGACTTAAGGACAAGAAGACTGACTCTTCTTACTGACTATGTTTTGAACCATTCCAGTGACACTAGTTATAGATTCCGATGCTTCACTCCAGGTTTACTGTATCCCTTGGACCTTCATATTCACGATGAAACACTGAAGTTGCATCGGAATTAAATAGAAAAGGCATAATGCTACTTAAGTACAAGAAGACTGACTCTTCTTACTGACTATGTTTTCAACCATTCCTGTGACACTAGTTATAGATTCCGATGCTTCACTTCATGTTTACTGTCTCTCTTGGACCTTCATATTGAAGATGAAACACTGAAGTTGCATCGGTATTAAATAGATTAGGCAAATATGCCGACTTAAGTACAAGAAGATTGACTCTTCTTACTGACTATGGTTTGAACCATTCCTGTGACACTAGTTATAGACTCCGATTCTTCACTTCAGGTTTACTGTATCCCTTGGACCTTCTTATTGACGATGAAACACAGAAATTGCATCGGATTTAAATACAAAAGGTACAATGCCGACTTAAGTACATGAAGACTGACTCTTCTTACTGACTATGTTTTGAACCATTCCTGTGACACTAGTTATAGATCCGATGCTTCACTTCGGGTTTACTGTATCCCCCTGACCTTCTTATTGACGATGAATGACAGAAATTGCATCGGAATTTAATATAAAAGGCACAATGCCAACTCAAGTACAAGAAGACTGACACTTCTTACTGTCTATGCTTTGAACCATACCTGTGACACTAGTTATAGATTCCGATGCTTCCTTTCAGGTTTCCTGTATCCCTCTGACCTTATTGACGATGAAACACAGAAATTGCATCGGAATTAAATACAAAGGCACAATGCCGACTTAAGTACAAGAAGACTGACTCTTCTTACTGACTATGTTTTGAACCATTCTGTGACACTAGTAATAGATTCCGATGCTTCACTTCAGGGTTACTGTATCCCTCAGATCATCTTATTGACGATGAAGCACAGAAATTGCATCGGAATTAAATACAAAAGGCACAATGCCAACTTAAATACAAGATGACTGACTCTTCTTACTGTCTATGCTTTGAACCATTCCTGTGACACTAGTTATAGATTACTATGCTTCACGTCAAATTTACTGTATCCCTTGGACCTTCTTATTGACGATATAACACAGACATTGCATCGGAATTAAATACAAAAGGCACAATGCCGACTTAAGGACAAGAAGACTGACTCTTCTTACTGACTATGTTTTGAACCATTCCAGTGACACTAGTTATAGATTCCGATGATTCACTTCAGGTTTTATGTATCCATTGGACCTTCTTATTGACGATGAAACGCAGAAATTGCATAGAAATTAAATATAAAAGGCACAATGCCGACATAAGTACAAGAAGACTGTATCTTCTTACTGTCTATGTATTGAACCATTCCTGTGACACTAGTTATAGATTTCGATGCTTCACTTCAGGTTTCCTGTATACATCTGACCTCCTTATTGACGATGAAACACAGATATTGCACCGGACTTAAACCCAAAAGGCACAATCCCGACTTAAGTATATGAAGACTGACTCTTCTTACTGACTATGTTTCGAACCATTCCTGTGACACTAGTTATAGATGCTTCACTTCAGGTTTACTGTATCCCTTGGACCTTCTTATTGACGATTAAACACTGAAATTGCATCGGAATTAAATACAAAAGGCACAATGCCAACTTAGGTACATGAAGACTGACTCTGTTTACTGTCTATGTTTTGAACCATTCCTGTGACACTAGTTATAGATTCCCATGCTTCACTTCAGGGTTACTGTATCCCTCAGATCATCTTATTGACGATGAAGCACAGAAATTGCATCGGAATTAAAAACAAAAGGCACAATGCCAACTTAAATACAAGATGACTGACCCTTCTTACTGTCTATGCTTTGAACCATTCCTGTGACACTAGTTATAGATTTCTATGCTTCACGTCAAATTTACTGTATCCCTTGGACCTTCTTATTGACGATAAAACACAGACATTGCATCGGAATTAAATACAAAAGGCACAATGCCGACTTAAGGACAAGAAGACTGATTCTTCTTACTGACTATGTTTTGAACCATTCCAGTGACACTAGTTATAGATTCCGATGCTTCACTCCAGGTTTACTGTATCCCTTGGACCTTCATATTCACGATGAAACACTGAAGTTGCATCGGAATTAAATAGAAAAGGCACAATGCTACTTAAGTACAAGAAGACTGACTCTTCTTACTGACTATGTTTTCAACCATTCCTGTGACACTAGTTATAGATTCCGATGCTTCACTTCATGTTTACTGTCTCTCTTGGACCTTCTTATTGAAGATGCAACACTGAAGTTGCATCGGTATTAAATAGATTAGGCAAATATGCCGACTTAAGTACAAGAAGATTGACTCTTCGTACTGACTATGGTTTGAACCATTCCTGTGACACTAGTTATAGATTCCGATTCTTCACTTCAGGTTTACTGTATCCCTTGGACCTTCTTATTGACGATGAAACACAGAAATTGCATCGGATTTAAATACAAAAGGTACAATGCCGACTTAAGTACATGAAGACTGACTCTTCTTACTGACTATGTTTTGAACCATTCCTGTGACACTAGTTATAGATCCGATGCTTCACTTCGGGTTTACTGTATCCCCCTGACAGTCTTATTGACGATGAATGACAGAAATTGCATCGGAATTTAATATAAAAGGCACAATGCCAACTCAAGTACAAGAAGACTGACACTTCTTACTGTCTATGCTTTGAACCATACCTGTGACACTAGTTATAGATTCCGATGCTTCCTTTCAGGTTTCCTGTATCCCTCTGACCTTCTTATTGACGATGAAACACAGAAATTGCATCGGAATTAAATACAAAGGCACAATGCCGACTTAAGTACAAGAAGACTGACTCTTCTTACTGACTATGTTTTGAACCATTCTGTGACACTAGTTATAGATTCCGATGCTTCACTTCAGGGTTACTGTATCCCTCAGATCATCTTATTGACGATGAAGCACAGAAATTGCATCGGAATTAAATACAAAAGGCACAATGCCAACTTAAATACAAGATGACTGACTCTTCTTACTGTCTATGCTTTGAACCATTATTGTGACACTAGTTATAGATTTCTATGCTTCACGTCAAATTTACTGTATCCCTTGGACCTTCTTATTGACGATAAAACACAGACATTGCATCGGAATTAAATACAAAAGGCACAATGCCGACTTAAGGACAAGAAGACTGACTCTACTTACTGACTATGTATTGAACCATTCCTGTGACACTAGTTATAGATTTCGATGCTTCACTTCAGGTTTACTGTATACATCTGACCTCCTTATTGACGATGAAACACAGATATTGCACCGGACTTAAACCCAAAAGGCACAATCCCGACTTAAGTATATGAAGACTGACTCTTCTTACTGACTATGTTTTGAACCATTCCTGTGACACTAGTTATAGATGCTTCACTTCAGGTTTACTGTATCCCTTGGACCTTCTTATTGACGATTAAACACTGATATTGCATCGGAATTAAATAGAAAAGGCACAATGCCGACTTAAGTACATGAAGACCGACTCTTCTTACTGACTATGTTTTGAACCATTCCTGTGACACTTGTTATAGATTCCGATGCTTCACTTCAGATTTACTGTTTCCCTTGGACCTTCTTATTGACGATGAAACACAGAAATTGCACCGGAATTAAATCCAAAAGGCACAAAGAAGACTTAATTACAAGAGGACTGCCTCTTCTTACTGTCTATGCTTTGAACCATTCCATTGACACTATTTATAGATTCCGATGCTTCACTTCAGGTTTACTGTATCCCTTGGACCTTCTTATTGACGATGAAACACAGAAATAGCATCGGAATTAAATACAAAAGGCACAATGCCGACTTAAGGACATGAAGACTGACTCTTCTTACTGACTATGTTTTGAACCATTCCTGTGACACTAGTTATAGATTCCGATGCTTCACTTTAGGTTTACTGTATCCCTCTGACCTTCTTATTGACGATGAAACACAGAAATTGCACCGGAATGAAATACAAAAAGCACAATGCCGACTTAAGTACAAGAAGAATGACTCGTCTTACTGACTATGATTTGAACCATTCCTGTGACACAAGTTATAGATTCCGATGCTTCACTTCAGTTTTCCTGTATCCCTCTGACCATCTTATTGACGATGAAACACAGAAATTGTCCGGACTTAAACCCAAAAGCCAGAATCCCGACTTAAGTACAAGAAGACTGACTCTTCTTACTGTCTTTGCTTTGAGCAATTCCATTGACACTAGTTATTGATTCCGTGCTTCACTCCAGGTTTACTGTATCCCTTGGACCTTCTTATTGTCGATGAAACACTGAAATTGCATCGGTATTAAATAGATTAGGCAAATATGCCGACTGAAGTGCAAGAAGACTGACTCTTCTTACTGACTATGTTTTGAACCATTCCTGTGTCACTAGTTATAGATTCCGATGCTTCACTTCCGGTTTACTGTATCCCTTGGACCTTCTTATTGACGATGAAACACAGAAATTGCATCGGAATTAAATACAAAAGGCACAATGCCAACTTAGGTTAATGAAGACTGACTCTGCTTACTGTCTATGTTTTGAACCATTCCTGTGTAACTAGTTATAGATTCCCATGCTTCACTCCAGGTTTACTGTATCCCTTGAACCTTTTATTGATGATGAAACACAGAAATTGCATAGGCAATAAATACAAAAAGCCGAATGTTGACTTAAGGACAAGAAGACTGACTCTTCTTACTGACTATGTTTTGAACCATTCCTGTGACACTAGTTTTAGGTTCCGATGCTTCACCTCAGGTTTACTGTATCCATCTGACCTTCGTATTGTCGATGAAACACAGACATTGCACCGGAATAAAATACAAAAGGCACAATGATGACTTAAGTACATGAAGACCGACTCTTTTTACTGACTATGTTTGAACCATTCCTGTGACACTAGTTATAGATTCCGATGCTTCAGTTCAGGTTTACTGTATCCCTCTGACCTTCCTATTGACGATGAAACACAGAAATTGTACCGGAATTAAATACAAAATGCACAATGCCGACTTAAGTACAAGAAGTCTGACAAGTGTTACTGTCTATGTTTTGAACCATTCCACTGACACTAGTTATAGATTCCGATGCTTCACTCCAGGTTTTCTGTATCCCTTGGATCTTCATTTTGACGATGAAACACTGAAGTTGCATCGGAATTAAATAGAAAAGGCACAATGGTACTTAAGTACAAGAATACTGACTCTTCTTACTGACTATGTTTTCAACCATTCCTGTGACACTAGTTATAGATTCCGATGCTTTCACTTCAGGTTTACTGTATCCCTTGGACCTCCATATTGACGATGAAACACAGAAATTGCATCGTAATTAAATACAAAAAGCACAATGCCGACTTAAGTACATGAAGACTGACTCTTCTTACTGACTATGTTTTGAACCATTCCTGTGTCACTAGTTATAGTTTCCGATGCCTCAGTTCAGGTTTACTGTATCCCTTAAACCTTCTTATTGACGATGAAACACAGAAACTGCATCGGAATTAAATTCAAAAGGCACAATGCCGACTTAAGTACATGAAGACTGACTCTTCTTACTGACTATGTTTTGAACCATTCCTGTGACACTAGTTATAGATCCGATGCTTCACTTCGGGTTTACTGTATACCCCTGACCTTCTTATTGACGATGAATGACAGAAATTGCATCGGAATTTAATATAAAAGGCACAATGCCAACTCAAGTACAAGAGACTGACACTTCTACTGTCTATGCTTTGAACCATACCTGTGACACTAGTTATAGATTCCGATGCTTCCTTTCAGGTTTCCTATATCCCTCTGACCTTCTTATTGACGATGAAACACAGAAATTGCATCGGAATTAAATACAAAGGCACAATGCCGACTTAAGTACAAGAAGACTGACTCTTCTTACTGACTATGTTTTGAACCATTCTGTGACACTAGTTATAGATTCCGATGCTTCACTTCAGGGTTACTGTATCCCTCAGATCATCTTATTGACGATGAAGCACAGAAATTGCATCGGAATTAAATACAAAAGGCACAATGCCAACTCAAATACAAGATGACTGACTCTTCTTACTGTCTATGCTTTGAACCATTCCTGTGACACTAGTTATAGATTTCTATGCTTCACGTCAAATTTACTGTATCCCTTGGACCTTCTTATTGACGATAAAACACAGACATTGCATCGGAATTAAATACAAAAGGCACAATGCCGACTTAAGGACAAGAAGACTGACTCTTCTTACTGACTATGTTTTGAACCATTCCAGTGACACTAGTTATAGATTCCGATGATTCACTTCAGGTTTTATGTATCCATTGGACCTTCTTATTGACGATGAAACACAGAAATTGCATAGGAATTAAATATAAAAGGCACAATGCCGACATAAGTACAAGAAGACTGTATCTTCTTACTGTCTATGTATTGAACCATTCCTGTGACACTAGTTATAGATTTCGATGCTTCACTTCAGTTTTACTGTATACATCTGACCTCCTTATTGACAATGAAACACAGATATTGCACCGGACTTAAACCCAAAAGGCACAATCCCGTCTTAAGTATATGAAGACTGACTCTTCTTACTGACTATGTTTTGAACCATTCCTGTGACACTAGTTATAGATGCTTCACTTCAGGTTTACTGTATCCCTTGGACCTTCTTATTGACGATTAAACACTGAAATTGCATCGGAATTAAATAGAAAAGGCACAATGCCGACTTAAGTACATGAAGACCGACTCTTCTTACTGACTATGTTTTGAACCATTCCTGTGACACTTGTTATAGATTCCGATGCTTCACTTCAGATTTACTGTTTCCCTTGGACCTTTTTATTGACGATGAAACACAGAAATTGCACCGGAATTAAATCCAAAAGGCACAAAGAAGACTTAATTACAAGAGGACTGCCTCTTCTTACTGTCTATGTTTGAACCATTCCATTGACACTATTTATAGATTCCGATGCTTCACTTCAGGTTTACTGTATCCCTTGGACCTTCTTATTGACGATGAAACACAGAAATAGCATCAGAATTAAATACAAAAGGCACAATGCCGTCTTAAGGACACGAAGACTGACTCTTCTTACTGACTATGTTTTGAACCATTCCTGTGACACTAGTTATAGATTCCGATGCTTCACTTTAGGTTTACTGTATCCCTCTGACCTTCTTATTGACGATGAAACACAGAAATTGCACCGGAATGAAATACAAAAAGCACAATGCCGACTTAAGTACAAGAAGACTGACTCGTCTTACTGACTATGATTTGAACCATTCCTGTGACACAAGTTATAGATTCCGATGCTTCACTTCAGGTTTCCTGTATCACTCTGACCATCTTATTGACGATGAAACACAGAAATTGTCCGGACTTAAACCCAAAAGGCACAATCCCGACTTAAGTACAAGAAGACTGACTCTTCTTACTGTCTTTGCTTTGAGCAATTCCATTGACACTAGTTATTGATTCCGAGCTTCACTCCAGGTTTACTGTATCCCTTGGACCTTCTTATTGTCGATGAAACACTGAAATTGCATCGGTATTAAATAGATTAGCAAATATGCCGACTGAAGTACAAGAAGACTGACTCTTCTTACTGACTATGTTTTGAACCATTCCTGTGACACTAGTTATAGATTCCGATGCTTCACTTCAGGTTTACTGTATCCCTTGGACCTTCTTATTGACGATGAAACACAGAAATTGCATCGGAATTAAATACAAAAGGCACAATGCCGACTTAAGTACATGAAGACTGACTCTTCTTACTGACTATGTTTTGAACCATACCTGTGACACTAGTTATAGATCCGATGCTTCACTTCAGGTTTACTGTATCCCTTGGACGTTCTTATTGACGATTAATCACTGAAATTGCATCGGAATTAAATACAAAATTCACAATGCCGACTTAAGTACATGAAAACTGACTCTACTTACTGACTATGTTTTGAACCATTAATGTGACACTAGTTATAGATTGCGATGCTTCACTTCAGGTTTACTGTATCCCTTGAACCTTCTTATTGTCGATGAAACACAGAAATTGCATCGGAATTAAATACAAAAGGCACAATGCCAACTTAGGTACATGAAGACTGACTCTGCTTACTGTCTATGTTTTGAACCATTCCTGTGACACTAGTTATAGATTCCCATGCTTCACTTCAGGGTTACTGTATCCCTCAGATCATCTTATTGACGATGAAGCACAGAAATTGCATCGGAATTAAAAACAAAAGGCACAATGCCAACTTAAATACAAGATGACTGACTCTTCTTACTGTCTATGCTTTGAACCATTCCTGTGACACTAGTTATAGATTTCTATGCTTCACGTAAAAATTTACTGTATCCCTTGGACCTTCTTATTGACGATAAAACACAGACATTGCATCGGAATTAAATACAAAAGGCACAATGCCGACTTAAGGACAAGAAGACTGACTCTTCTTACTGACTATGTTTTGAACCATTCCAGTGACACTAGTTATAGATTCCGATGCTTCACTCCAGGTTTACTGTATCCCTTGGACCTTCATATTCACGATGAAACACTGAAGTTGCATCGGAATTAAATAGAAAAGGCACAATGCTACTTAAGTACAAGAAGACTGACTCTTCTTACTGACTATGTTTTCAACCATTCCTGTGACACTAGTTATAGATTCCGATGCTTCACTTCATGTTTACTGTCTCTCTTGGACCTTCTTATTGAAGATGCAACACTGAAGTTGCATCGGTATTAAATAGATTAGGCAAATATGCCGACTTAAGTACATGAAGACCGACTCTTCTTACTGACTATGTTTTGAACCATTCCTGTGACACTTGTTATAGATTCCGATGCTTCACTTCAGATTTACTGTTTCCCTTGGACCTTCTTATTGACGATGAAACACAGAAATTGCACCGGAATTAAATCCAAAAGGCACAAAGAAGACTTAATTACAAGAGGACTGCCTCTTCTTACTGTCTATGCTTTGAACCATTCCATTGACACTATTTATAGATTCCGATGCTTCACTTCAGGTTTACTGTATCCCTTGGACCTTCTTATTGACGATGAAACACAGAAATAGCATCGGAATTAAATACAAAAGGCACAATGCCGACTTAAGGACATGAAGACTGACTCTTCTTACTGACTATGTTTTGAACCATTCCTGTGACACTAGTTATAGATTCCGATGCTTCACTTTAGGTTTACTGTATCCCTCTGACCTTCTTATTGACGATGAAACACAGAAATTGCACCGGAATGAAATACAAAAAGCACAATGCCGACTTAAGTACAAGAAGAATGACTCGTCTTACTGACTATGATTTGAACCATTCCTGTGACACAAGTTATAGATTCTGATGCTTCACTTCAGGTTTCCTGTATCCCTCTGACCATCTTATTGACGATGAAACACAGAAATTGTCCGGACTTAAACCCAAAAGCCAGAATCGCGACTTAAGTACAAGAAGACTGACTCTTCTTACTGTCTTTGCTTTGAGCAATTCCATTGACACTAGTTATTGATTCCGTGC